>NW_015259842.1:0-448 GCF_001447785.1 Gekko japonicus
CCGCAGCTTAGAGGGAACATCAGGGAACCCAATAGCAGCGGGGAGCTGTTTTCGCTGCTAACTGAACAGCACGGTCCATCCAATAGCTGCTGTGGTTGTTTTGCCACCTTCTGCTTACTTCCTGACAACCCTGTCCCTTTTCCCTTTGTAGATCCCAAATGCCGTCCCGCCCTGAAGTACTTGCCGCCCCCCGCCAGGCGCTCCCAGTCCAAAGGTATGTCCTGCAGTCGTGCTGATTTGCCCACATGAAGAGTTTCTTTCCATTGTACCCTGAGAATAATGTTGGGAAGTTTCCCCTTTGACATCGTAGCTCGTTGCTGAATCAGTAAGCTTGGGCTGTCCCTGGTATTGCACTAGATTCTGTAGAAGGCCCCGCTGTCATCGTCATTAGTAGTCTTCTTTATCTGTAGCACCATCAAGATAGACGATGCTTTGGAACAAGACAGAA
>NW_015259843.1:0-448 GCF_001447785.1 Gekko japonicus
TTTTTTTTTTTTTGCACACCCCTACCTGCGGGATCAGACATCTGGTTTGTTTACTGCCATCCACGCTTAACGGAGGCCTATGGTAGACCTGGCTCAGACTTGTCAGTTTCACACCACTGGGATATTTGCTTTGCGAGGTCATTGTGAACCTTGGGAATAGTAAGATGTTCTGTGATCACTAGTCAACAGGATAAATGATGTAAAGAAGGAAAGGTGAATGAGGGACCCATCTGCAGCTGTGAAATCCAGATTTTTTGTGTTGTCGGCGTGCAGTGTACAGTTTTTAGAGGACCGTTCCCTAATTTTGTAAACCAATTTTATTAATTGTGGGCTACATGTTTGATACTGCTCTTATCACATTTTTGCTGTAGCCCACCTTAAGTCTCAGAAAGAAGTAGAAACAATGTGAGTAAACAAAGACGCCGGCTGTAGGTTGCCTCCTATCTGT
>NW_015259844.1:0-448 GCF_001447785.1 Gekko japonicus
CTGACTCAATAAAGACGTACCTTCAAATCGAGACTTGGTTATCACTGCAGGCTTCCAGGTTATCTTTAACATGAGACGAGACGAGACCAAACAAAATCAGTGACTCGCGTTTTGTCACCATTGTGGTGTCAGAGTTGTTTTTGAGGCTCTTGTCCTCACAAAACGGTGGGACCACAGGCTAGTGGTGATTCTCAAGCATCATATTTCACACTCGGCAGCCCTCATAACCCACTGAAGAGTTCCAGTACGAAATGTGTAACCTAATGGAAATGTTTCCTGCAGATGCATTGGAACACCGACATGGTACGAACTGTAAACAGGAATCTGGTAACAAGAAGGGAGGGCAGGAAGGGTTGCCTCAGTGCTTACTTCTCGTTATGCCAATAAAGGTCTATGTTATGTATGCTTAGTTCTCGTGGGCCTTTCTCACATGCCCAGGGAAATGCTG
>NW_015259845.1:0-448 GCF_001447785.1 Gekko japonicus
GAACACAGTAGACACTACAAATATGGGAGGGGGATGGATATTGGGTTCGGGTCTTGTAGGTATTAGGTATACTTGGCAAAGTCACTCCACTCTGTTTCAAACAGCATCCACATTACGTGATACATCTACCACATGACTGCCACAGGGACCCTCGTAGGAACTAGATTCAGAAGCTTCACAGGGGCCCAATTCAGATCAGGTATGAGGAGAGCCCCCTCCTCCCCATGCCACAGTCCTGATCCAAACTGGGGCCCTGCTAAGCTTCTTAGTTGAGTTCCTACAGAGAACTCGCAGCGGGTGCACGGCTCCAAGTCTCCATGGTGATCACGTGGTAGATGTAACATGTACCCTGGACCTCAGTCAAATGCCTCTGGAAAATTTGGAGCTGAATCACCAGGGCAATAGCACTCCCCTTAATTGTTCCCCACTATGGCATTCAGAGGAGCTG
>NW_015259846.1:0-448 GCF_001447785.1 Gekko japonicus
AGCCACAGCTTCTTATCCCCAGCCCTTTTGTATTAGTAGGAGCCCATGTAGAGCTCTCTCTGCGTGGAGCCCTGCTTTTTCAGAGCCACCCACCCACCCAGAGCCCTGCGCACGTAAACTCCTGCAAATGTAGGCTGTCTGCATGTTCCCTGCCGAAGGAATGTGAGTCAAAGGCCGAGCTCATCAACAGCAGTCCTGCGTGCCTCTTTTCCCCCCTGACCCCTCAGTGAGATGGTTTTCAGGTGATAACTGGCTACTTAACACTTAACTTTCCTCTCCCTCTCTCTGTCGCCTACAGGATCAATGGGAGAAGGCAGTCAAAGAAGAAGGGACTCCATTGATGACTTATTATGCACACTGGAAGAAGCTGAGGGAGAAGGAGATACAGCTAGAGATCAGCGGCAAAGAACGGGTGAGATCAGTGTTCCCTCCAAGCTGAGTTACTGTG
>NW_015259847.1:0-448 GCF_001447785.1 Gekko japonicus
GAGTCTCTGTTTACATGCAGAAGGTTCTAGGTTCAGTCCTTGACATCTCCAGTTTACAAGGATCAGGCCACAGGTGATGTGACAGACCTCAGTCAGAGTCCATGGAGGCAATACTGAACTCGATGCAGCTTCATGTCTGGGGCAAGTAGCAGAAGGATGTACAGTTTGAGATTTGCTGGGTCCCAGAGATTGGCAAGAGGCCCTGCTCCAAGAATGCCACAATTTCCACATAGCACAGATTATACATGAAAAGCAGATTCAGTGTCAGAATTCTAAACTGCCTCATCTTGTTCAAAGGGCCTTTTTACAAGTTAAGCAGTCAGTCGAAAGCCACTTTGCTAGAAGATAAGGTTTGTTTGAAATATGAACAATTGCCATGATCATAGGGACAGGATTTCTGTATAGGTGGCTGCCTCACCTTAACATGAGAACGTAAGAGAAGCCAATG
>NW_015259848.1:0-448 GCF_001447785.1 Gekko japonicus
CCTACCTTTTGTCCCCATCCCAAACACCCAAAAGAACGTGTTTGGCATACCTTGGATGTCAAGAGAGCACTCAGAGTTTTTCTGACCAGAACGGAGTCTTGGAGGAAGATGGACTCGTTATTCATTAATATTTCCCTTCCATGTAAGGGTGAGAAAATGTCCAGGTCAGCCATCAGTTCTACGTTGAAGTCCTATATCGCGGAAGCTTACAAGGCTACGTGATTGGAGGTCCCTAAGGGCATTACGGCTCATTCTTTGAGAAGCGCAGCGGCAAACGCAGCTTTTGCCAAAAGAGCCTCAGTGGAAGACGTTTGCAGGGCCGCCACGTGGTCTTCTATTTCCACCTTCGTTCGACATTACAAGATTAACATTTCGGCTTCTGCGGATGCATCGTTTGGGAGAAGAATTCTTCAGCAAATCATTTCAGTGGAAGAAGATGACAACCCAC
>NW_015259849.1:0-448 GCF_001447785.1 Gekko japonicus
CATATGTAAAGTAACAAATAAGAAATTTAGTTGCTGTTCCCAACACACAAAGTTGTGGTTGCCCCCCACAATCCAATGGGATTTACATTCATGTGAACTATGTCATAAAAATCTAATTTCATGTGCTGTAGGTTAATTCTGTAAAGTCACTGGCAACATTTCAGAGTGGGCAGTGCTAAAACACCATGGCAAAAATCTATTTGTGGCAACATATCTGTCTGCAATGTCAGTGTGACATTCGAGCATGACTCTGCAAGTGCTATGTAGGTGCTAAGCACAAACTTTAGGATTTATTTGCTGTTGCAAGTCTTAGGACTGGGCTATTAGCTTGTAAGAAAATGTTTCAAGAACAAATGTACCGAGAAGTAATAATAATAAGTAAGTAACATCCATGAATTTAAAGGAGAATTGCTGAGAAAAACAAAACCAAAGCCTAATAAAATAACAC
>NW_015259850.1:0-448 GCF_001447785.1 Gekko japonicus
TAATCTGCCGCCGGAAGTTTATATTTGTACTTTAGAAATTTCCCTACTTCTGCTTTTATTGCGTAACAGTTTGACATTTTTATGTTAAGTTCATTAAGTTTCCTGGTACTTTTTTGTAATTTTGTTAGACTGTATGACACCTATGTTCCCTTAAAATATGTTTTATTTGTGGATTGTCTGGAAGAACCCTGGCTTTGAGGCAGTGTTAAAAATAACGTAAAATCAGCCAACCGGATGAGAACCAGCAGTCACCTGCTATCAGAAGAGCTCTGGGAATCAGGTCCACACACTCAGTAAAGATGAAGTCAACAACAACAGAAATGTTCTAGACTGTACCACACCAGATTGAAAAGTGGGTGTGTAAGAGACAGATCACAAGATTGTATATGGAGGACAATGCAAACAAACTTCCTGCAACTTGTAATTCCGCTCTGCTGCAGATGTGGAA
>NW_015259851.1:0-448 GCF_001447785.1 Gekko japonicus
AGGGAAGCGTGTTTTTCAACACAGCCAACAACATTGCTGGGGGGGAATGTAGTGGGCAGTTTTTGGCTCAGCTCTATAAACCAGTGTTCAATATGAAGTGTAACAAAGATGTCAATATTCTCTCCCTCGATTCTGACATTCAATTAGTTGTCTTTGTATTTCCCCTCTTTGCTCTTGGGGAAAACGGCAAATATTATGGTAAATGTTCTGACCTTAACAGTCAGTTCTTTTGCAGATGGTCTTCCTGAACCGGTTCTTCAGTGCCCAAAGTACTGAGACTACAGGACATTGATCTAGCCTCTAGGCAGGGGCCGCTAAAGCTGTCACTCTGAGAAAACTCCTCTGGAATGATGATATATTCAAGGCCCGCCAAGGAAGGCAAAATTACACTTGCGAATGGGATCTCTGTGGGGTTGCTGTGCTCTGCAATCATACTACTGGGGGGGGG
>NW_015259852.1:0-448 GCF_001447785.1 Gekko japonicus
TCCTCCTTCTCCTCTTCTTCCTCTTCTTGAAACTGAATAACAGTTACTTCATTCACTTATCATCATATCAGTATACAAGTTCCTGCCCAGACCAGACATTCTTATACATGTAGTTCAAACGTTCACTGGATTTCCCTTACACTACTGTCCAATTCTGCCCAGGTCTGGCCAGAGTCTGGAGCTGCCACACCCTCCATAATTGCCTTTCAGTAGGGTTAGTCCCAGGAAGGGTCTCAGAAGTGAGGAGGGAGGGTTCTCCACACCCAGGTCCCATTCCCTCTCTCACCAGGCACCTCTCCTTAGATGTCTCACTTCCCAGGGTTCCCTCTTTAAAGGTCCTCCTGGGGAAGGGCAACCTCCAGCTTCCTCCAATACCACCACTCGCTGGTTAGTATATATTTCAGCTGATGTCAAACCAGAGGGTCTCTGCAGTAGAACTGTGGCAATG
>NW_015259853.1:0-448 GCF_001447785.1 Gekko japonicus
AAGTACGTACTTTACGCCCTATCACTAGGCGATCTATTACAGTCAAAGAAAAAGCTCTAGCATAAATAATTCTGTCCATAAAGTTTGCTGATTTTTCTCCCCTATCCATAAAAAAATTCAGTAATACGGGTTTAAAGTCATTTAGCAAATCAAGGATATAATCTCGGTTCTTCTTATCAAGGGCCATCGTTGGTGTGTCCGGGAGGCCTAGGTGAGCTAAGATAAAACCCCAGAATTTTGCCAGGTCTACTTGCTTTAATTCTTGTGGGACCAACAATTGTAGACCCTCTCCCATCGGTGATGCCTTAAGTCTAGCCCATTCCTGCAATAAACGTGCTTCCCTACCCATCCGTCGATTTCTCGGGGTCCCTGTTGGAAGACTTAGACAAGGGCTCCCCAAAACACCAACAGCAGAGCCACCCCGGGCTCTAAGGACAAGGTTTTCCTC
>NW_015259854.1:0-451 GCF_001447785.1 Gekko japonicus
ACAACAAGCTTTTATCCCGAGCCAGAATGAGGGGGAAAGGGGAACAATGTATAACTTATAACGGCGCCACAGCAGACCGAGACTGCTTTACACAGCAGATGCAGTTTCAGCCACTGGCAAAAAATGCACTCAGCTTCACAGCCATTTCCCTATCATCCTTCAGTACTCCTTTTACCCCTTGGTTGTCCAAGGGCCCCACTGCCTCCCTGGCTGGTTTCCTGCTTCTAACGTATTTGAAAAAAAAGGGGGGGTTGTTGGTCTTTTTGTTTTTTGTGATATGCTCCTCATGTTCCCTTTTTGCCTGCCTGATCACAGACTTGCATTTTATTTGCCACAGCCTATGTTCCTTTTTATCAACCTCACTGAGACTAACTTTCCACCGCTTAAAGGAATCCTTCTTACCTTTGACTGCTTCCATTACTTTGTGTCCGCGTTTTCTGGAATCTGAGAG
>NW_015259855.1:0-448 GCF_001447785.1 Gekko japonicus
TTTACAGGCTCAATATTTGACATACAGTTTTTTCAGTCTCTTTGGCAGGAAAACCCTGGTTTAGATACGTTGATTCCTCGGCAACATATTCTCATTTTATATCTTATCAGAAAAGCCATGTGGATCTCCCCCCCAAGTCTTTGATGCATCACTTGTTAAAAGAGTGAAAAATACCTATGCGCCTGGAGAAACAGTACATTATGTGTGCCATCCGGGATTTGCTGCTGATGGGCCCCTCGCAGTGACATGCAGAAAGGGGCAATGGACAGAACCTCCTACCTGTGAAGGTACGATTTTTGTTTTCCTTGGGCAATAATTTCCAAACTGGTGGTTCTTGAAAGAGAGCAGTGAAATAGTGGGATTTAACAGCAAGAGGGACAGTGGGTGGCTTTGTTGGTTTTTTCTTTGTTGGACTTTAGATCAAGTAGCCATCTGGTGTTCACTGTTT
>NW_015259856.1:0-448 GCF_001447785.1 Gekko japonicus
ATTTATTTAAAGCATTTATTAGCCGCTTTTCTACCTGACAGGAACTCAACGGGGCCTACAGTGTAAACAACAGCAAAACATATAAAATATCTGAGGACTTACAATGGGTTGAGTTGCAGGCTAATGATTCTAATGTGGTTACTAAGTGGGCTCCGTTTTTGAATTGGAGGTTTCATTGTAATAGGTCAAATGCTTTTCCGACTAATTATAGAACAATGCTGACAACTGACTAGATGTTAGACTAACTGGTGTAACACACTTTGTAATGCTGGTATTAAGCCCTTTTTGGTTAATACGCTTGTTCGCAACCTGATTGTCAAATTAGTTGTAGCTTTGCTACGCTTTGCAATGTTTGCTGTACTGCTTTGGATTGGCTTCGTTTGACAACCTACTGTCTGTAAGATGGATATAGCTTTATTAACCTCTGCTGTTGTATGATGGCAAAATC
>NW_015259857.1:0-448 GCF_001447785.1 Gekko japonicus
CTTTGACCCTAGGTGAGTGTGTGGGGCGACGCTCCATGGGCAGAGCTATGGGGTACTCTGTGCACTTAAAAAAAAATCCGCTCCAAAAAAAAAAGCTATATTCTCCAGCCTGAGAATGTGTGCAGAGTTTTATGTTCTCTTATTTTGCATGATTAATACATATTATTTTACGTAGTCCGGTATTGCTAGTTACAGGGAAGGAGGAGCTCTGCAGAACACTGACACAGTCTCATCGGTACAAACTCACGGGGTGCACAGCTCAGCTACATGGACCCTAATAGACCTTGGCTGAAGTAAAACAGGCCAGCCTTATCTCATTGTCATGAGCCCCACCTGGGTTCTGCTCCCCATTTTGAAGACGGGGGCAGGAGGTTGCTCAATTGCAGCATCCCAGAGCCAGCCGGACTTCTTTTCCCTAGGCCAGTTTGGGGTAGTGGTTAGGAGCAGT
>NW_015259858.1:0-448 GCF_001447785.1 Gekko japonicus
AACCCTGCTGGGTATCCCAACCCACTTCACAGGATTGTCGTGAGGATAAACAGAGGAGAGGAGAACAGTGTAAACCACTTTGGGTCTCCATTGGGGACAAAAGCAGGATATAAATGTATAAATACATATGCTTGAACTATAGCTCACTTTTACTTATGAAGAAAGAGTAGCTTAAGAATTTACACAAGATAAAAGGGGCACTGCAGACAGCATAAGCTTCATTTTCAAGCATGCTGTTGGTGCTGGAAGAAAACAGCCTAAATAGTTCCGAAGTCCACACAGGATCTGGGGGAAACATTAGAATCTAATAAGTTACACTGCTTCTGGTATATTTATGAAGAAGAGGAAGAAGAAGAGTAGGTTTCTATACCTCACTTTTCTCTACCTTAAGAAGTCTCAAAGCAATTTACAATCAAATGTCCTTCCTCTCCCCACAACAGGTACCTTG
>NW_015259859.1:0-448 GCF_001447785.1 Gekko japonicus
CCTTTTTTGCAGACAGAAGCTTTTTACTTATTATTTACTGCCCGCAGGACAAAGCCCTTGGGGGAAATGACCAAGTTCAGCAGTCATAATTAAAAAGCCACTAACAAACGGCTTGGGTTTAAAGATTGGGTTTCATTTCTTCTTTTAAAAAAAAAAATGCTATAGAACAACGCAGACGGTTATGCTTTTTAGGGCTTGCACCTCTGCACTGTTCGTGGCCACGCAGAAGAGGAGGGGTCCCCTCTTTCGTGGTTTTTCCACCACTCCTGGTGAGACTATTTTGAGGCAAAACAATTTTAAAAACACAGAGATCATCCTGTTCTGGACTACCCCACGTCCCGAAGAGAGTGCCTAACAAAGAGTGTCTGAGAGACAACTGCTCCGAGAAACTCCGTAGATCTGTAGCTGGCAAATTACTGCCCAAAGCGGCTTTGACTCTCTTGTAAGT
>NW_015259860.1:0-448 GCF_001447785.1 Gekko japonicus
TGTATCACATTGATTGATTTGGTTTTAAAGGCATAGGAGGACCAAACGGATTCCCAGAATGGTTCATCTAAAGTTGCATTAAAGTCTTTTGACCAAGAAATTGTATATGTAGGAAGTTTATAAGGTTTAGGGTCTAGCAGAATTTTATAGATAGATGAGATAAGACTCTTTGAAGAGCCGTCAGTCGCAATCATGAGTTTCTCAAAGTCGGTAAAAGGGGTCTCACAAGCCTTTTGTAGTTTGGGAGAGGCGAAGAGGTGCTTAATCTGTAAATATTCCATCCATGGTAGGGATGTCTGTGCCTTAATATCCAATTTAGGTTTTTCTAAAAGTTGTTTTTTACGAGTAAGGTCGTAAAGTGTAAATAATTTTGCTCTTTTCCATTTTGAAAAGGTGTTTTGAGGGTATGCTGGAGGAAACCAGGTTTGATTGTAAAATGAAGACATAA
>NW_015259861.1:0-448 GCF_001447785.1 Gekko japonicus
AAGCTCAGTTCTCTTCCACATCCTTTCTCCTCGACGTGTAAGAGGAACAGAGGCCAGGATGGTGATCACATATGCTATTCCGTTCTCATGCAGGGAAAGAAGCAAATCTAGCCATCAACAAAAAGGCTGCTTCAACTGCAGGTTTATTGCATATCGGGGGTTCCTTGACTTCCATCATTACTCGGCTTGGCTTCCATTCACTCTTTCTTTCTTAGAGAGCCACAACTGACTGTGCACTGAGGGGATGTGCACTTTCCACAGTACTACAAAAAGAGAAGCCGCTTACTTACTTGCTCAGGAAGGCCCCGATGTCCTAGAGGGGAGAGAAAAGAGATCAGCCTCTCATGCCACACACTGGAACCCACACTGGCATGAAACTTTCCTATAACAGGTCAGCTAAGCCCCAACACATACCACAAGTAGTAACTCAAACTGTGTACCCATGGTG
>NW_015259862.1:0-448 GCF_001447785.1 Gekko japonicus
AAAAAAAAATCTAAACCAGCCCAAACACACAGATGCACAACAGCACTCCCTGCTGGTAGGGGGTGTGTATATAAAAATTACAGTAAACACACAGTACCTTTGTACAGTCAACAGGGGAGCAGGTTTGTAGCCACCAATCTCTTTCATGTGTCTGTTCAGCATAAATTGTGGAAAAAGCTATATGTGCTTATACACATGAACAAAGGGCTCTGGTTTTTTGAGGAATCCCTGAGCATATAGACTAAGTGCACACAAGCGGGTTCTTCTACTGGTTATGCTGAGTGTGTGTGGAACCAGGGAAAAGCGAGGGAATGCTATTTCTCCCCACCTTCTTTGCATCTTGAACATAGGCAATTTAACATGTGTCGAGTGCTTTCATCTGTGAATGCTCTGTATTAATGGATAGTACATGAAAGGCATATGAGCAATCTTTGCAAAGGATGTAAAT
>NW_015259863.1:0-448 GCF_001447785.1 Gekko japonicus
AACCCTCCAGGTGTTTCCCAACCTGGAGTTAGCAATCCTAGGAAATCCATTCCTCAGATCAGGTTAGATTGTTCTTGCCGCTGCTGCAGGAACCACTAAAGATGGGTAACCAAGGAACTCTTCAGTAGGACACCATCGGTGGCTAGAAGAGATTTCCCCGTGCAGCCCAGCTGCTTTGCCTTGACCTGGTATCACAGAAACTGTGATAAAGTCAAGGGAAGAGAATCTCACAGAGACAGATTCTTTGCATAGTTCCCTCACGTGTACGCAGGACATCATAAAACCTTCTAGTTCACATTCTAACATGATGATATCACCAGTGACCTTAGATGATGGCCTCAAGTTCCATCTTAACATTTCTCTTTTGAAAAGACACTTCTGCAGCCCACAGGATGCTGATGTTTTCCAGCAATGCACACCAGAGCAGGGGAAGGCCCGTCTCTCCATG
>NW_015259864.1:0-448 GCF_001447785.1 Gekko japonicus
AATCCCCCTTCTGCCATGAAGTTCACTGGGTGACCCACCTTCTTGGTCTGTCCTCCCTCACAGGGTCGTTGTAAGGATACAATGCAGAACCCTGAGCTTCTCAGAGAAAGGGTAGGAGAAAAATGCACCCTATAAGCTTTGCTGGTGAACATCCACTCCGTGTGAAGTTGGACCCAATTCTGGCTCTCATGCGCTTGGAAGACAAGTGAGTTCTGAAACATGTCTTTGTCTCATTCGGACATTGTGAAGGATATGCTTAAGGGGGAAAGTAATGTGTGAAAAGGCCCTCAGCCAGCATTTACAAAAGAAAGCTTGCCATTTTCCGTTTGGAGTCTGCTGTGGCATTTGACCCCCATCCCACTGACTTTCTTGGCACATCGGGGTTGCCACACGACACAAAAGAGACAGGTGGGTAGCTGGGATGGAGAGGGCAAGCCTTGGGCAAGCC
>NW_015259865.1:0-448 GCF_001447785.1 Gekko japonicus
TGTGCTTTAAGTCATTAGTTAGGACTCCTTGCAGCCTGTGGCTCATCACAGTCAGTCTGGGGATGAATGCACTTGAGACTCTGGGCAGGGAGCGTGGCTCCAAAATCTTCTGTGGAAGCTGCCTCCCATCGTCTTGGGAGACAAGCAAGATCTCCCGGTGGGCATTTGTCAGCCTTATGCACTGGGAAAGCATCTTCCCTGCTCAGAGGAGCTGTACCTTCTGCATAGTTCTTAGAGGCATCAAAGTGCTCTTAGGGCATGTCAACCCTATTTTGTGAGAAAAAGTCAGAACAGGGCCCTGTGGCTCCATCAAGGAATAAATGGCCTCCTCCCTGCAAGTTTTGATCACATCCTGATAAATAACATCTGCCAAAATTCTCTCTCATGTGCAGCTTTTAGAGGTTCTGTCACACCTAGTCCCTCTAGTGACAGACCTTTTTTTTTTTTT
>NW_015259866.1:0-448 GCF_001447785.1 Gekko japonicus
CACAACGGGCCTTTTTCCTAGTAAGTCAAATAAATAAGTTTCCAAGGCCTGGGAACGCAAACAGGGCCTGAAGCTTAGTCAGACTGCCGGCTGCTCCTTTAAAGCCTGTTCTGGAATCCAACCTCCGCCCACACAGACAGCGGCCACAGGGAGGGAGGGAGGCGCTGGCTGCTGCCAAAGGTCAGGGTGTTTTCTTCGTACATGAGAGGGGAGCACGTGATTGTGATAAACATGGCGAGTCTGTGCCAGCGCATAGATCACACAGAGACAGAAGCCTCCTCGTACACAAACCACAGCATAGGCTGGGAACGCGGCTTCAGTGCCAAGGTTCATGCAGCTTCCGAGGGCCGGAGAAGCACCCTGAAGACAGTGCCTCTGAGCATGAGCATGAGGCGTCCCCTACCCACCTCTCAGCAAACACAACCAGCCCACGCAGGGCCAAGGAGCA
>NW_015259867.1:0-448 GCF_001447785.1 Gekko japonicus
ATGGGATCAAAAGAGAAAACAAATCACACCTTCAGTGTCTCTGTTCTCACTTTTTACGAATCAGCCCTGGTTTCCTCCTGGCACAGAAAAAGACGCTTTTAAAGATTGGACTTCGGTGGGCTTCCTGTGAGTTTGAGACCTGGTCCACAAGGGTCAGATTCACACCAAAGGCCATTTTGATGAAAAAATAGGTTGGAATGTCTCATGGCTGTGTTACTATCAACTGAAAAGCCTTATAGAACATTTAGCTTCTGCTAGTACATTTGACAGAAGTAAGACCAGTTTTGAAACCCTCTTGACACTCTGCATGACCTTGTTGAAAGGAATCTTATCTAACCTGTACATGACATTGATCAATTTAGATGGGGACTGCCTTCTTCACTACAGAAAATCATGGCACTATGACTTACAACTCCCGCACTGGAAATCTATCTGGAACTCTCCTGGT
>NW_015259868.1:0-448 GCF_001447785.1 Gekko japonicus
TCATCGCTCTTGGGAAATGCTTTTATTTTTCTTCCCTAAACACGTGGCTTGTGTCGAGCACGTCCTGCTTTTCTGGCTTGCTGTGGCGAGAAGCTGGTGTCCCTAAAAAGCAGGGCTAGGAAAAAGAAGCGTTTGGGAGTTCACCGGTGATGGCCTTCCCTAACTTACCTCGGTTGCGGGACAACTCGCAGTCACGCGGGCGGGCAGCTTTGTGGTCGAGCACGTAAGGTTCTAGCTTAGTTCCCCATTATCTCCAATTTAAAAAAGGGCGGTGTTGCTCTCGGTGTACCTGTATGCCGGGACAACTTCATAGGCGACTGTAGCCAAGCGGAAGCAAGCACGCGTCTTGTGGCACCTTAAAGTCTAAACAAGACCTAAGAAGGGCAGCGCACGAATAAGCTGGGTTGGTCGTCTCCCATACCACTAACATAAGAACATAAGAGATGCC
>NW_015259869.1:0-448 GCF_001447785.1 Gekko japonicus
GTAGCCTCCTTTGACCCTGCTGTTTCCTGAAGTTGCATGAACCACACAGAGAGGAATACCTGTGCGAGTTGGGGTGCTTCGGCAAGAAGATGGAAGAGGGAGAAATTGCTTCTTTTGTATCTTCTGCAAATACAGATCAGCTGCCAGAAGAGTGAGGAGGTGCCAATTTCACCCACTTCTCCCTCCTCACTGGAGCATCCCAATCCATAAGGCTGTTATTTTCTGCAGGTTTCACAACCCAAGAATAGTCTTCCTGGGGGTCAGAAGGGGCTGTAGGGATGGAAAGGAATGTAGGACATTTATGTGCACCTTCTCTGCATGCATGGTTGGATCCAGGCCATTGTGTCTAGAAAGATGCAAGTCTCAGCCTCTCCTTGTTTCACAGTTCATGTCATGTTCTGAACATTCCAGGCAGACACTGATCAACAACGAATGCCTCAAATACAAC
>NW_015259870.1:0-448 GCF_001447785.1 Gekko japonicus
TACAGGGTCGCCATAAGTTGGCTGAAACTTGACAACGCCTTCCATCAATGTGGTCATGGTGGCATGCCCCTATTCCCATCATTGTCACGGTGTTTTGGACCAGCTGGAATCTCTGAGATGTCTTCAAAGGCAGTTCCATGCAGAACACCTTACAATAATCAAGCTCTGATGTAATCAAAGGATGACTGTAGTCAGGTCATTTTTTTCTGGCAAAGCATAAAGCTGGAGCACCCCACGAGAAGACCATGGTGAGACACAGATGCCTCTTCTGCATCCAAATAGAAGGCAGCTAGATTTAAGTCCAGTAGCCCCTTAGAGACCAACTAAATTGGGGGGGGGGTATAAGCGTTCAAGAGACAAACCTCTCTTTATCAGATACAAATTGGAATGGAGGCCTCTGAGTTCTTAAAAGGGGATATAAGAAGAAGAGAAGAGATTGGAATTTATA
>NW_015259871.1:0-448 GCF_001447785.1 Gekko japonicus
GCTTGAGCCCAATTACAGGACGCATAACATTGTATTGATTTAAAATGATACATCTTGTTTTCTGTCTACCTCCTAATTACTGGCTGCATTAAGTTAAATTAGTGAAAGTGTCAGAGCCAGCCGGAATGGCCATTAGGGAGAAGATAGATCCCCAGTCCCACCTCATTTGTACAAGAATCAACTAAGCTGAGGACTCCCGGGTGATGTTTTTTGAGGAGAAAGGGATGGATCTGGGAGATGAGTACCGAGAAGCCTGATTCATTCTGAGACCGAGACATCCATTAGGAATTCAAAACAGAATTCTTAATGAAGGACTAGTATTCGAGCTGGAGCTCCTGAAGGAACAGCCGGACTTGATTCGACGGCGATTTAACTCTTCGCAGAAGCCTTGGAAGGGTTTTGCTACGGCTTCCTACGTTTCAGGTGAGTAGCCATATTGGTCTGTAGT
>NW_015259872.1:0-448 GCF_001447785.1 Gekko japonicus
ACCGCCCTTTAAAGGATGACTGGGATAGGCCCAAGACCACCCTGGGTCCATTAGAGGGTCCAGGGGACACCCAGCACCACCAAACTCCACCCAGAGCCCCTGGATGCAAAGGCCTTGGTCCAAAGTCCCTCGAAGGTGCTGAGGCCAATGTGCCAGTCCCCATGGTCGCCAGCCCCTCCCTCATAAAGCTAGATCCCAGACCACCAGCTCCACCACCTTCTCCACCCACCTCGGCCCACCTGGCGGGAGAGGCAGAGATGACAAGCCCAGAAGAAAGTGGTTCTCTGGCCGAAGCACCAGGCCAGTGGCCCGTGTTACAGCCCCTGCACCCAAGCACACGTAGCACCTTGCAGAATCAGGGCTCTTTTAAGTCCTGGCTGGCTGAAGCCCACGAGCAGGTGTGTGCGTGGGGGGGGGAGTTTCAGGATATTTAAGCCTTGAGCTGAGC
>NW_015259873.1:0-448 GCF_001447785.1 Gekko japonicus
AATTCTCATCCTCTTTGCCACCAGCATTTTACTCCCAGTTTACCTTTTAAGAAGAGCTTTTACTGCAATAGTTTAGACACAGTTTGATGTTAAGTTCAGTTGGGTTACCCAGGAAATATTCAGTGCCCCTTTCAAAATATCTCAGGGGAACTGAGGCTCTAGAGACAGCACAGGTGGTTTGCAGACCTGGAGGAATGTCTTCAGTCCTCCTGGACAGTAAAATTAGGCCAGAGTGTCCTCAGTAAACAGTGGCCTTTGATTAGTGCAAAGGAGTGTGAGATAGCAATTCTCAACAAGGCTGGGATTGGCTCCCTGTAATTTTAGTTGAAGCCTTTCTAGCCAGCTTTTCTGTACAAGTGGATGTATAGAGAGAACACTTACGGCACGTGGAGGGAATGGAAGCTGAAAGTATCACAAGAGTAGAATACAGTATATTCATTCTCTGGCA
>NW_015259874.1:0-448 GCF_001447785.1 Gekko japonicus
GCGACCCCTGTGCCGCCCGCACTGGCGTTATTGAGACCACGGCTTGCCCCACGCCGTACCAGCACCCTCACCTGCCCAGTGTCCGGCTCTGGGACTTGCCTGGCATCGGCACCCCTTGCTTCCAAGCCGAGACCTACCTGCACCAGACCGGGTTCGAGAGGTACGATTTCTTCGTCATCGTCGCCTCCGAGCGCTTCCGGGAGAGCCATGTGCAGCTGGCCTGTGCCGTGAAAGCCATGGGCAAGCGCTTCTACTTCGTTCGGTCCAAGGCGGACCAGGACTTGCGTGCGTCGCAGCGGCGCCGGCCGACCCGTTTCCAGGAGGCTCAGGTGCTGCGGGAAATGAAGGAAGACTGCATCCGCCAGCTTCAGAGACAAGGCCTCGATTCCCCCAAGGTCTTCCTGGTCTCCAGCTTCGAGCTGCACCGCTTCGACTTCCCGCTCTTGCA
>NW_015259875.1:0-448 GCF_001447785.1 Gekko japonicus
TTTAGAAATACAGACTGTTAAAGAGAGGGTAAGCTAATTTAGAGAGGATATTCATAAATTAGTATGATGGCCATCTGTCCACAGCTACGATACAAAGTATACCTGTTTGGAATTATGTTCCAGCAGAACCTAGCAGAGTGACTTCCAATGGGAAGCAAAAACTCTATGCGCACATGAGAAATGGCACCAGGTCACTGTGGTACCTAGGGATTTCATTGTGGTGTCTAGTAACTTCAGCGATTGTTTTATTGCAGCATCTCTTGGTAATTCCCAAAGGAAGCACAACGTTTAATAATTTTGAATCAGAATATTTTGCTATATGACAGTTGTCCAAAAATTCACTGTGTAGTAGTTCACTCCTCCTTAATTCCAGTTTAACTTGGAGAATCCCCCCTTCAGCACATAAACGAGAAAACAAAAGGTATCTATTTGCCCTCGTCTATACCAC
>NW_015259876.1:0-448 GCF_001447785.1 Gekko japonicus
GCTCTACCACTGAGCCACAGCCCTCCTTCCTTAAGTGCCTTCCTCAGATAAAAGAATGGAAGATGAAGCTTTCAGCACCAGTTCTCCATCCAGGGCACCTGAGCAACTTCTCAGGGCAGTATGACAAAGATGGGCTCAGCTCACACCTGACCACCGGCATATCACCCTCTCATATTGCCACAGGTGTGGCCCAAACTGACTGTAGCACAGAAGGCAGCGACAGGTATACAAAATTTTGGAGGAACAAAATACCACGAACAATCCTGGCTTTACAGGAACATCAACTTGCAAGCAAGAAATTGCCTCTTGTTGAAACAGACAAATGCTGTCCTGGGAAAGGCAGAGCATAAGCAATCTGCAGCTGGAAGACTTGCAAGCTTCTTTCCCCAATGAAAGAGCAAAGAGCCCTGTGACATCAGAATTGCAGAGAGATACCACAATTGACGTG
>NW_015259877.1:0-448 GCF_001447785.1 Gekko japonicus
TAAATGCTGTTTTTCAATAAAATCCTACCCATCGGTGTTTGTCTAAATAGTCCTTAGTAATGCTAATGGCTACGGATCTATTTGAATCAGCAGGATCTTTGTGCATGCTAGGTTCTGGAAAAACTCAGTGCAACCCAGTCTGGCAGGTGCTTGCAGTTATGTGGCATGAACGGGAGAGACTGAGTGATCTTCAAACATAGCATGTTTGACAGTTGAATGTATTCCTGGTAAAATTCAAAGCATTCCTAATTGACAATACTGGTTCTTATGGGGATGTGCTTACAGTATCACCATTCCTTAGGTATAAGTGGCACATAAGATTGCTACTGGAAGACATGGAAATCACTAGTTGACCACTTCTACTAGGGTCTTGTGCTGGAATGCTCTGGGAAACCTTTGCAGGTCTCCTTCACATTGGGGTTCCCCAGGGGTCGTTTCGTAGAAAAAG
>NW_015259878.1:0-448 GCF_001447785.1 Gekko japonicus
TTAATGAATCCTTCTGTGTAGTCATGTCCGAGAACTTCTCGATGCTGAGGCTGGAGCAACCCTTAAGTCTATGCACTGCCGAAGCAACAACGAAGCTGGAGCCATGTTTCGAATCCATAGGCTCCAGCATCAACTTTTTAGGAAGCCCCTGGGACTTCTGCAGGTCCCCTTACCGATGTGAAAGTAGCAGGAAGACTAAGCTGCAGCTTACCTGATGCGCCGATTGGAGAGGTAGCAGGGGTCATGCTGTGAACATTTAACCCAAGGCTGTGGGATGCTCCGGGGGATGGTGCTGCTACTGGTGGTCCTGGCGGATTCTCTCTCTGCGGAGACGTAAGCGGCGTGGTGGGCTGGGACGAGGGCCCGCCAGCGAGCCGAGCAAGGCGCCTCCGACGGATCTGTGGCAAAGGCATGCGCAACAGGGTTAGCAGGCTTTCCTGAGACTTAA
>NW_015259879.1:0-447 GCF_001447785.1 Gekko japonicus
ATTGACAATATGGATAGGGTCCTGTCATCTTTTTTGCACAATCGTGGCCAGTTCTCCCCCTCCCCGACAGCCACTGCCCCATGAGGTTTTTGTTCTCATAGCTCTCATGATCTCTGGCAAAGCCTTTTAAGGTGGTGAAAGGGGACCCCATCCTCCCTTTCTTACCAAAGGAAAAGATGGTTGGATCCAACCCTATGAGCTTTGGAAGCCACTGCTCCTCAGCACAAATCAGGATGTGGTAGTGGCACCTTAAAATGACTCCCTCGTCACACATTTTATAAAAGGCATCAGAAGAGAAATCACACTCATGTTTCAAGACAGAAAAGGATGCAACACTCTCAGAAGAATTCCACACAAGATCTCCAAATCCGATGGCAGTGGGAAATGTTACAGTGATATTAGAAGGTTCTGCAAGCTCGGCAAGGCAAGGCAAACATCCAAAATACA
>NW_015259880.1:0-447 GCF_001447785.1 Gekko japonicus
GGATAGGGCCAGTCTCTCTTCCCACTGGATTAGTGGCGCCTCAGCGCATTGCCAACAAAGCCCGGAAGTATCAGTGACGCGGCATCCAGTATTCCAGAATACCAATGCCGCTTTTTCATCTTTTCACATTGTTTTTTCAGGCAGCCGATCTGGTCATTTAGCTGATCGGCGTGTATCTGGAATCCCGCCTGCAGCAACGTCTGTTGCTCCTACAGGGGAGATGGAGAGATCATCAGAATGACGACATCACAAGCAAAAACAGCAAAGTTTGAAATGGGCTGTGCTCAAGAGTTATTCCAGTGGAGCCCTGGAGAGGAAGCCGGAAGGGATTCCCCCCCAAGAGGGGAAAGTAACGGCACACCTTTGAAATCACAGACCTTCTCACTACCATCACTGAGAGTGTAGGCCTCAACTCTTGGGAGGCCTTCCCCTCACCGTAAGACTACC
>NW_015259881.1:0-447 GCF_001447785.1 Gekko japonicus
TAAGTCGGCTGCGACTTGACGGCACTTTAGGCACACAACAAAACCATAGCAAAAGAAGACTTTTCATTCCAACAAGTAAGCAAATGTCGGGGGAGAGTTCTGAAAGCTGGATGCCACCACAGAGAAAGCCATGTCTCTAGTCACCACCACCCACTTTACCTCTGACGGTGGGGGCACACAGAACAGGACTGCTGGAGGAGATCAGGCAGATTCATATGGAAGCAGGCAGTCCTTTAACCCAAATTGTTAGGTCAGGGATGTGTATGCTGTAAGAAGCAATGACCAGAATTTGTATCATGGTAACCTGCAACCCTGTAAATCATACGGATTTTCACATGCTTCCTTCACAGGTGTAATTTATTCTGTTTCTGACAGCCAGAGTCAGGGCAAAGAGCTATGCTAGCCATTGAAGCACCACGCCCTGACTCCTGGAAATCCTACTGAGCC
>NW_015259882.1:0-447 GCF_001447785.1 Gekko japonicus
ATGGGATGCTACTGTACATGGTCAGGTAATATCACCATGTTCCAATGTTTTTTTCTAGGGATGGGTCCATAGGTTCTGTCAGAGTGTCAAAGGGGTTCATGATCCCAAAAACTTAAAAAAAACCTGATATAGGATCACCCGCTCCAGATTCTGGTGTCCTGGAACTGTAATAAAACATGAAGTGGACTTTTAAATATCACAAGGTTGCACACTTGGGGCCAAGTCCTATTGCTCAGAGTGACTTCTGAGCATGCCTAGAGGGAGGCTGTGAAACTGACATGCTGAAATGGCCTATGTAAATATATGAAAATTGCATAGCAGTTGTGGTAGCCAAGGGCAAACAGGGTGTATTGCGTTGCTTAGAAAACACTCAGGCCTGGACAGCTATTGGGGCGCTTCCCCTTTGGGTGCTGTTCAGAGGTGATGTGGAGGAGGGCCCTGAACTAT
>NW_015259883.1:0-447 GCF_001447785.1 Gekko japonicus
GAAATTGTTTTTGAAGCTTCGAAATCAAGCAATGAGACATACCCAGAAGGGGGCAGTATAGAGGCAGACTACTGCTCTGGAAAAAACACTTGCATTTTTTGGTACTGTCACTCTTACCGTCGGCTAGTCTGAAGACTTTGGACCAAGCCCAGAAGAGGGTGCTGCCGACCTCCATGATGTGACAGCAGAAGGAAATTTATACACTGTTAAGGTTTACCACCTGCAGTACGGCTAGCTGGTACATAAATAGAAAGCTTCCTTCCCAACACCCTTGCTGTGCTCCACCACCCGCCCAGGCAAACAGCAAATCCACTAAGCAAAGAAGCTAAGCAGCTCTGGAATGCTCTCCCATTCGATATAGACTGCAAGGCAAGGACAACTAGAAAAGGAAATGACAGACACGTTTGGATTTTCTGTTGCCGCTTTCTACAGCCCGGATGCAAACAG
>NW_015259884.1:0-447 GCF_001447785.1 Gekko japonicus
GTCTCTTGCCTTGAAAACCCAGTGGGGTAGCCACAAGTCAGTTGCAATTTCATGGTAAACCCCCAAACCAACCAGGGATTGAACCCAGTACCTTGTGCACGCAAATCATGCACTTGGCCTTGGAGTTACAGTATCTGCCTAGGAGTGGGTGGGGCTGTGTAGGAACGCTACCCACAATCAAACGTGCAGCTAGAGTTCGGGTGATAATTTTGGCATCCTTCAGAAGGCTTTTCTTCAAGAATCACTGATTTCCTTCAACAATAGGAGACTGGCCAGTGTGGGAGGCACAGTTCTCAGGACTTGCCTGAATCTTTGAGTGCCGTTTTAGAGAAAGACAGAAAATAAATATGTGACATAAACAAAGGAATCAGCAATTTGACATTTATTTGCATTTTTTTTAAAAATAAGACTTCATTGGAGCTTATTGTAAGCAGGATCCTATTATGT
>NW_015259885.1:0-447 GCF_001447785.1 Gekko japonicus
GTAATCCTGCAATTTCCCTGTCTCAGAAGGGAAATCCAGGAGCTAAGTGATTACAACAGCACAATACCCAACAACGCGATATCGATTGAGCCCAGGGGAGGTCTGGACTCCATGGCTTTAGCCTTTTGTCTGAGAGAGCCCCTAGAGTGGCCGGCAAATCCCTGAACAAACAAACCAGCCGTGGCCGCCTGGGGAGAAGGAAGTCGCTTGTGGGTTGCTGCTGCGCCCTGCAATCTGTTCTCCGTGGAGCCATTGTGGGCCTGCGGTTTAGATTGTGCCCTTGGCACGCTTATCTGCTTTCCACAGCACGCCGGGACCATCGGGCTGTGATTTTGTGGCGCCTGATAGAACTCGGCCTTGAAGTATGTAATTTTATGCAAATGGAGTGGCCGGCTGTGTGTGCTTAGCAGATTTGCATTTGCACAGGCTGTTGGAAGTAGGCTAGAA
>NW_015259886.1:0-447 GCF_001447785.1 Gekko japonicus
GGAGATTAAACATTATTTTAAAAAAGGTTCACACCGGCGGGCTTGGAAGAAAACCGGGCCATTTGTCAGAGCGCTTTTTTGCCGGGTCTTCGGGGTGGAAGGAAGCAATGTGTATAAAACAGTAAGACGGCTATTGGCTTTGTTCTTATCGCTGCCTGCTAAATGAGGGCCATTTTTCATGCCCTCTTTGCCGTAGCCCTGCGTGAGCCGCGACTCCCAAATCATATCTTCTCACCCTTGAGGCGGGGAGTTATGCTGCAGTAATAGAGCACGGCCCTCCCAGCGCAAACAACAGCCAAAGCGCTGACTCCCCCCCTCCCCGCTGTTGCCGATTTCCTCCTAATCATTCGGCTTTGCTCAAATTTTCGGGGCCAGCCGAATAAGGGGCACAAAAGCAGATGCTCCTACGGTTACCGGCTCTGGGTGGGGAGATGGCTGGAGATTTGA
>NW_015259887.1:0-447 GCF_001447785.1 Gekko japonicus
CAGAGGTTTACTGTTCTGAACATGGAGGTTCCCTTTATGCCAATGGTCAGTAGCCACTGATAGACCTATCCTACAAGATTCTGTCTAAACCACTTTTAAAGGCATCTGTGCTCGTCACCATCACTCCCGCTGATGGCTGTGAATTCTACAGTTTAATTAGTCACCTAAGAAGTATTTCCTTTTGTCTGTCCCAAACCAATTCCCCAACAATATTATTAGGTACCCTGCCCACAAGATCTAACTCCCCATATCCACTTTCTATATCCCCCATTGCCTTATGCCTCAGTGCTCCAAATATAGACACGAGACCAATGCATGGGTTTAATGAGTTTATTTAAAACAGCTGATCTGTGCCATCAATTAATAATGCTAATATTTAATTGAGGGTGGGCTGTACTAGGCAGCCTGCCAAAGGCTACCCAAAATCTGTTGGACATCCCGGGCCCC
>NW_015259888.1:0-447 GCF_001447785.1 Gekko japonicus
GTGCATCACGGTTGCCATATTTTACTGATGCAGATGTTGTAATTTAGACCTCTGCCTTCCTGGCACATTCTTTGAATCCTTGATACTTGTCTTGTTAAGCATACTCTAAGGTACGATTCTTCCAAATCATGCAAAAGAAGACTCATCATTGCCAAAGCGCTGGGGTGTTGCTCTTTTATGCTGAGCTGTATGCAAATGCAAGGACACCTTCCTGTTTAAATCAGCCTTAAGCCAGTTCAAGAGACACCCAGAGAGCCGGTTTCCTGCACCTCCTAGTCAGATTTTCAGTCAAAGGAAGCTGAGGGAAATGATGTTGTGGCTTCAAGTTGTTTTCTTTTCAGCAACCCTCAGCGGTACTTTTCCTTCCTTTACACTGAGCAAGCAATTACTTCAAGATTTATATGTGAAGCAAGCCTCCTTAAAATGTCTTTCTTTCCAGGTGTCCTC
>NW_015259889.1:0-447 GCF_001447785.1 Gekko japonicus
GGCCGATGGAATAAACGCCGGAGCGCCAGAATGATGTTTTTTGACACTTAGTGCATTTTTAATCCCCACCACTATTTCCCGGCAGTGTTGTACAGATTTGGGAATGGCTCCCCCCTGTACGTTTTCCCGTAGAGAAGCGTGGTGGGGAAATTGTGTCAGTTCCACCAATGCAGACTTCCTTCACCCAACCCCTTCACAGCTCTCCAAGGAAATGGACCATGCCTTCTCCTGACCGTGTCAGTTTAGGCAGGGCTGGAAATGGGACGGGCTTGGCTATAAATGGCAGCAGAGAAGAAGAGGAAGAGACCAGCGAGATTGTCTGGAATAGACGTAGAGCAGTATGAGCCGGCAGGCAGTGTGCTGGTGTGGATAGGGTGGCTAGTTGCAGCAGGACCTCTTCCGCAGTAGTGACATTCCCCGCATTGATGTTTATGTGGAATTTTCCAC
>NW_015259890.1:0-447 GCF_001447785.1 Gekko japonicus
CTCTGCTCTTCAGCCAAGTAAGCAGGGGCAAAGTACCCCATTCACAGCAACACAGTGGCTGAGCCGTGCATTTGGAAGCTTGCTGACCAAACCTCGCCTCAAAGCCATGTGCTCACAAGCCCCCGTCTCCCTCACCCCCCGTCCTATGACTTGGCAATACTGCCAAGCCCACCTTACAGGGCTGCTGTGCAGATTACTGAGAGAAAACATACGTGAAGTGCTTCGTCCTCTTGAAGGGTGTTATATAAAAAGCTAAATACTCTTACTGGGGGCGTCTGGATACGAGAAGGAAATACCAACGGGATAAAGGGGGTGCAAGGGTAGGGAGAAGGGGGAAGAGCTGCAGAAGATTATGAGCAGAGCTGGGATTTGCCTTGAAGCACCCCCAAATGCATCCCCTGAAACAAAGCCAGGAATCTGACCAAAGTGTATTAGGACTAAAGGTAA
>NW_015259891.1:0-447 GCF_001447785.1 Gekko japonicus
CTGATGCATATCTGAAGTAGTGGTATTTATGTGGCTGAGTGGTTTTTCATAGTTACATGAGAAAAGGCTAGTGAGTCAATCATCTTAATGATGCGACCAAGTCAATTTCTGTATTATCTTTCTCACAACTGCTAATTATTCTGTCCCGAGGCAGATGCTAAGTACTTTAGAAGGACCCACCTGGACTTACCTGCCAGCTCCAGGAAGACTAAGGAGGAGTCCCTCCTCTTTTAGGAACCTGCAGTGAATTAGGAAATCTCTACAGCCTGCCTCAAAAGGGGCTGGGAAGTGGGTTGAGGAGGACCTTGACAGACCTTTTCTTCTAGGAGCAAAGGAGAGGGCTGTGAAGGGGAGGAACAACCAAAGAACAGCCAATTCTATGACCTTTTGGACCCCTGTAGAAGGAGCAATGCTCCAGAGGAGCAGAGAAACATAGAGCTGGAAGGG
>NW_015259892.1:0-447 GCF_001447785.1 Gekko japonicus
CCCAGCAGGTTCTATCAATGTCATGCTCTCAAAATCCATCATACGAAATTGTTCACATTGCAGAATCAACTAGGAACGTCATGCAGATGTCCTTAATTTGTCCACGGTTGATATCTGGCTTGAGTCCATTCATGTTCTTGTTCAAAATACTAACCAAAGAAGCCCAATGGTTAAAGTAATAAAAACACACACCCTCTAATGCTTTGATTTTGAAGAAGTCAAGCTCTGTAAGCGCTTATTCAATATGTTTTATACATGAACTTGTGCACCTGAAGTGCAGATTACCCTGAGAGCCCACAGTTTGCCTTATCTTAAATGGAGGTCTGGTTAAGCATAGGAGAAGTATTTACGGAGAGAGGAAGAAAGTGCTTGACATTCATCAGTCAAAGCAGAGGAGCAGGGCGTAGGTCAAAGCTTGGCATGATAGATTTGGAGCTTGGGTTGCAG
>NW_015259893.1:0-447 GCF_001447785.1 Gekko japonicus
GGGATCCAACCAGCTATGGAGGTCTCATCTGTCCGGTTCAGCTAAAAGGGATCCAGGTGAAAGGGTCAGCCACAATGAGAGTTAGTAAGAAATCTCTCCATTCCCACAACCAAAATGAAACTCGACAGGGACGCTAGTTCAGGAGGCAGATTCTTTTCCACCGTTGGTGGCTTGGCGGTAGTCACTTCTAGTGATTTACTACTTTATTTAGAATTGTTGGCTTTGCAGATGCCCTGGTGTGGTGTGCAAACTGGCACAATGTGGTCTGGCTTCTGCAGAGGGGCTGGTGGTGTCTCAGGGTGTGTTTTCTGTCCAGGTTTGACAAACCCGGTGCCTGCAGGGAACCACAGGGGGAGAGGATGGTTAGGAAAACCTGTCAGTCTCCTCAAACCATCTCTTCCAGGGTTCTGTAATTCTTCGGAAGGCTCATTTCTCCTCCTTGGGGGG
>NW_015259894.1:0-447 GCF_001447785.1 Gekko japonicus
CCCGAGAAGACCTGCACAGTGGAAAATCCCACCATTTGCACTTAGCTTTGAAGTGTGAGATGAATTCGGCCACATTAGATCTGCTTCATGCAGACTTTTGGCAAGGATTTGAGCCATGAAGTGCGAGACCCAGTCTGAACAAAGTAAAAGGGTGGTGCAGTTCAAATGGCTCAGGAGATCAATAGGGTTTTTTTTAATTCACACGGCTTAATAGAGAAAGATGTAAAAGCAGAGAATTATTGCTACAGGGCACATTGAACGGGTGCCAACTTAATTCCCAGGAGCTTCTGCAGAGATACACATGTGTGAGTTGAGTTCTTAATTGGCTGAAGCTGCACTGCATTACGTATCAGATACAGTTGCAAAAAAAAAAAGGCCATTGTGTCGTTGCAAGTTTACAACATGCAATCAGGCCCAGAATTTGTGGCTTCTGGGCCAATTTTTTTT
>NW_015259895.1:0-447 GCF_001447785.1 Gekko japonicus
TATTTCCCAACCCAGAGCCAGGAACCCTATAAACACACCACATGACGGCTGCACCAAAAACACAGCCTGGCAATCATCTCATATTCTGGAAAAGCAAGCTACATGATCACCATCATGCCTTGGTGCTCAGCAGTCTCCTACTGGAGTGTTATTTTTCTCAAAGCACTGACTGCTAAGCAAGAAGGTTCATCTAACACTGAATTAGATTACAACCCAGGAGGGCAATATTTTTTATCTTTTCCCCTCTGCGCTTCTTGGAGATGATTTGGGATGGAAGCTTCCACTACTACAGACTTAGGGGCTCTGCTCCTTTATAGCTTAAAGAGTCCTGGGGTGGGAGATGCTTCTCCTCCTCTGATCCTAACAACATCTCCCCTCTGGATTCATTTGACTTCAAAGTGATCAGAGCCCTTTAAACCTTAGTGCATCCTACAAGGTGCCAAGAGG
>NW_015259896.1:0-447 GCF_001447785.1 Gekko japonicus
TTTACAAATGATGGCTCTTTAATGTTTTGTGTGTGTGTGAGTGGAGCCCGGTGCCATGCACACCTGAACTCCAAACAGCAAAGTCATCGCTTGGAATTCAGGAGCAGGTGGCCCCTGCTTGCAAAAAACTATGTAAAGGGAACCTTCCCCTTTAAATTTTTTTTACACATGGGGCCCAGCATCGTGTATGTCTAAACTCCAAGCAGAAAAATTGTTGCTTGGAATTCAGGCACGGAGTACTTACAAAAAAACACGTAAAGGGAAGGTTCCCTTTACATGTTTTTTTTGCAAGTGGGGCCCAGCATTGCGCATGCCTGAACTCCCAAGTGGCAAATTCGTTGCTTGTAATTTAAGCATGGGCAGCCCCCGCTTGCAAAAAACTATTTAAAGGGAAGGTTCCCTTTACATGGTTTTTTTGCATTACCTCCGCAACTGGGCTTCCCCCGC
>NW_015259897.1:0-447 GCF_001447785.1 Gekko japonicus
CATTTCAAAAACAAAACCCTTTGTGATAAAGTGGACCTTACGAGTTTTCTCTCCTAATAGGGAGGTACAGAGACTGTGGTTCTACTCTCTTCTGTTATCAGTGGAGTCAAAAGAACTTAAAAGCTGACAGTCACATACAGGGAGAAGAAGTTCATGAGCTAAATAGCTCTCAGTCTATGAACTAGAGAGCAGAGAAGTTAACTGCAGCAGCAACCCTGAAGAAGGGCACTTTATCCTAAAATGGTCTGGGCGTCTGAAGGACTACCTGTCTGCTTAGATTTTCACTGAAGGCGCTTGGTGACCAGGGGAAAGGCCTTTCTGGGAGTGACAATATCTCTGGACTTCCGTCCACCTACCCAATCCAGCCAGAGGTCTGCCTGGTACTTTTCCTATTGGATTTTTGGTTAACTTTGGTTCCTGGCAAGTCACGTTTTGTATGCTGAAATT
>NW_015259898.1:0-473 GCF_001447785.1 Gekko japonicus
GCGTCTCTTATGTTCTTATGTTATGTTTCATATAGAAAAGATCAAAGGTTTTCAGAAAGGTATTGTGGGTGTGAATTACGTCTGTCAATGCTCTGTTTGATACCATATGGGTCCCCCACGTAAGGGGTGTTCACATACATTCCAATGTTTACAATAACACAATAACTCTTACACAAAACAACACTGGGTTACCTTTAAAGGTAAAGGTTCCCTTGCGCGAAAGCCAATAGAATCCGACTCTAGGGTTGTGGTGCTCATGTCCGTTTCAAAGCCGAAGAGCCAGCGCTGTCCGAAGACGTTTCCGTGATCATGTGGCCGGCATGACTAAACACCAAGGTGCACGGAACGCTGCTACCTTCCCACCGAAGTGGTCCCTATTTATCTACTTGCAATTTCTTGCTTTCGAACTGCTAGGTTGGCAGGAGCTGGAACTAGAGCTCACACTCAGCACCCGGGTCTCGAACTGCTGAACT
>NW_015259899.1:0-447 GCF_001447785.1 Gekko japonicus
CCACCTTGGATCTGACTTTCCTAGCTGCAGGTGCAAAAAGGGCTACCTTGCGTGAGACCAAGGGATTCGTATCCGACAAGAGAAAGATCATGCTTTCGCTGTCAGATAAATTGTGCACTAGCCAAGACTACTATATACTACTGTGATATATTAACCACTACATAGTACTGGTTCTCCAAATGCTGAAATGAGTGAGTAAAAATTGATTAGTATCTTTAGATTAGAAAGAATTTCAAGGACTAATAGTGCTACTTCACAAATACAAAGACAAAATCCTTGTTTCTAGCTCTGATGAAAGATTTGCATCTGATATAGCTATGTTAAAAATACCCATGGTTGATGTTGCTCAGCCACCAAGGATATTGCTTCCCCAGGCTGCTTGAGACAATGATGGGACAGCTTGGGAACAGCCTCCCATCATTAGACATCTCAGGGTGCTTGCCAATT
>NW_015259900.1:0-447 GCF_001447785.1 Gekko japonicus
TCCAGCTTCTTATCTACAATACCCAATAGGGATGACTGAATGTCCAGTGGCCCCACGGAGAAGAGAGAGAGCAGCACCTTCTGTGTCTGTGTTACTAAGGAGAAGAACCTTGGACACTCTAAAGGACGCAGAAATAGTGCGGGTTCAATGTACAGCCTCTATGCATTGTAATCCTGCACAGAGGGCATCACCTGCTGGCTGTTCTATGGTGCTCACCTGTGTTGTTCAGCCCAAAAAGCAACGGGCAGGAGATGGCAAAAGACAGGACCCAGACCACGGCGATCATGACGGTGACTCTGCGCTTGGAGCTGTAGCGGGT
Organism: Gekko japonicus; assembly: GCF_001447785.1. Taxonomy (NCBI): domain Eukaryota; kingdom Metazoa; phylum Chordata; class Lepidosauria; order Squamata; family Gekkonidae; genus Gekko; species Gekko japonicus. The sequence continues at coordinate 320 of NW_015259900.1, forward strand.
GTTATAAAGCATTGGCATAGCTACGGCGGTGTACCTGCGAGCCGGGAGACAGAAAAGGCAGGCTTCAGTACAGTTCTGCTGCTCACCTGAGCAGCTGGAAATCAGGCAAGAGGGAATGTGAGCCAGTT
>NW_015259901.1:0-447 GCF_001447785.1 Gekko japonicus
TCTCCCAGGTCCTTGTCTAACACTTTAACCATTACTCATCTCCTGCATTTTCCATAACAGCAACTGTATGTGGTGAATCAGTTACTAGCCAAGGGTTGCCAAGTGAAGCTTCATGGCTGAATGGGAATTCGAACCTGGGTCCCCACATCCAGTCCCACACTATAAACATGACAACACACTGACTCCAGGTCTAGGAGGATTGTGTTATTTAAGCCTACTAAGAGATTAGTCTTCTGTCATGGAGAATATATAATGATTTTTCCATCCTGCGTCAGACCCAGCTGTCTGTCTTGTCATTTTTTGGTCTCTGGAAAACAGTTTCAAACCCCATCTGGCTGGAAGGATGGTATGGTGGAAGTAGTTTTGACCATTTCATACCCGGCCCTTAGCAGATTACAGGGGTTAGTTCCATCATCACGGTGTAAATCTAGGCCATCACATCATTTG
>NW_015259902.1:0-447 GCF_001447785.1 Gekko japonicus
TACTCAGCCATCTATTTGCCTATCTGCTTGAAAGCAGATCTGATTTGTTTCAAAAAGCCGAAGAACAGTGAGTCCCACCATTGGGTGCCGGTAGGGCAGTCCCCACCCCTGACGATGTGGCCATAGATAGGGTTAAATGAAACTGTGTAAGCCGCTCAGAGACCCCTTGGGGTTCGAGCGGGATACAAGCTGAAAGCATAAATAAATAAATAAATAAATTGCAAAGCCCAGACAGCATCAAACATTTTTTAGTCCCAATGACTTTGGTATAAGAAAGCAAGGCATGGCCTTAGGTTTCCCATGCATTTCCAAAGGACATGCAGTGTAAGTCTCACCTAATTCAAGAAGGGTTATTCCCTGATAAGTGTGTACAAGATTTCAGACCATAAATTAATTCTGGCTTGATTGTGACCCACCCGTATACATCATATTTGCTCTAGCAAACAT
>NW_015259903.1:0-447 GCF_001447785.1 Gekko japonicus
GCGGAGCTTTTGGCCGCCTGCCCAGTGTTCTTCTCAAGGGCATCTCGCTCCCGTCCCGTCTCCGCAACTGCTCCGCGTCCGCTCCCTTCCAGTCCTCCACGCCGGCAGAGAAAACTGGACCAGGGGCCCAGACACTCCGTGGGGGGTGGGGGAGAGAAGGAAGCTCGGAGCTGGAACGGCGGCTTCCCACTGCTTGGCTCTCAGTGGTGGGTGGACGGGGCGGGCGGCGAGCCCCTCAGCCCAGAGGGACCCTCACTTCAGCAGCAGCTGCGGGACTACCGGTCGATGGCCTCAAAGCCTTCCATCCCGAAGACGAGGGATTTGGTGGGGGAGAAGCAGAGCTGGAGTTGGGTGTAAACCGCCAGCCGGAAGGGATTGCCGGGCGCAGAACGCGGAGGGGGCACAACTTCCGAGCAAACCTGTTATTGGCAGCCTGACGTGGCGACC
>NW_015259904.1:0-447 GCF_001447785.1 Gekko japonicus
TTCGAGATGTGTCCCGTGGGAAGGTTCTTCCCTGAGTCCTTAAAATGCAAAGCAGCCCATCGTTTTTACTACTCCGCCGAGAGACAAACAAACAGAAATGCAAGGCTGAGGCACCTGGTTAGGTGGCTTCCTTTGGAACCGGGAGTAAAATTGGGACGACGGGGAGAGCGCGGACGTTCCAGCTTGTTGAACAATACTGGGATTTTCCCCCCGTGCCAAAATGGAAGGATCTGGAAGCGCACCTGGGCCACCCAACCGGCACTCCTCAGCCTGCTTCATAGGGGTCCTGCCCTGTTAAAGTGTGAAGATCTGTTTGCAAAGTTTTCTTTTCAACTTGTGTGCAATGCAGTTATGACTTGCTCAAGAGGGCTTGAATTTCTCCTGTGAAAATTAGTACAGTTTGGTCAGTCAGTCTATCATCTTCCAGTTTGGTGCAGTGGTTAAGAG
>NW_015259905.1:0-447 GCF_001447785.1 Gekko japonicus
GCTCGCGCATGCCTCCTCTCGCAAACCAAGCAAGTATGCTTCTTCCTCAGGACAGCTGTTTTCCTCATATGCAAACTTAAATTGGTAAATGATCAACTAAAAACTCGTATGATTAATCAGCGAAAGTTGCCTTAATTGATTGCTCTAACTGAGTCACCCAGTTATCATCTTGTTACCTTTGTATTCTGTCCTTGGCTAAATGACCCAAGGAGGCACACCTAAAGATTATCCCATTTATCCTCATATAAACCTTGTGAGTTAAGTTTGGTTGGGATTTATAGGGACTGTCCCCTGATTATCACCATGGTGTTCGGAGTTAGTCGAGGGTGTTTCCCGCGTAAGAAAGGTACAAGGAACGTTTCTTTATAATCCTTCCATTAAGCATATTTTGCAAATAGGAACTGAACGTTGTCATTTGGGGGCTTTTGTTGTTGTTCAGTCGCACAG
>NW_015259906.1:0-447 GCF_001447785.1 Gekko japonicus
TGGTCTGATTTAGTATAAGGTGGCTTCATGTGTGTATGTGTGTGATGTAGGGTAATGTGCCACTTCAGCAGACTTCCAGGTGCGGACGTAAATCATTTGTTGTGTTCTCTCTCCCATCCCTTTCCCCCAATTTCCCCAGCATTTGAAGCCAGCTTTCATGAAGGGGATTGACAGTCATTTTACGGAATTCGTAGATGGCTTGGTTTCAAAGTCAGTGCTGCTGGAGTCGTCACCATCTGCCTTCCCAACTGTGCGTTCAGAGAAAGACAGCTCCAAAACCAAGTACGTCAGTTCTTGGCTGAACCTTGGCAGAGTTGGTTTCCTTTCACCTCCTTCTGAATAAGCCCTGACCATTTGCCTTTCCCCCCACAGAGGCTTGAGAGCACCTCCAGAACATGGAAAAGTCTTTGTTCTTAGGAAATCTCTCTTGGAGTGAGTATGTTAAAT
>NW_015259907.1:0-447 GCF_001447785.1 Gekko japonicus
TTTGTTGGGATGCAGGAGGCGGCCAAGGCCAGCAGTGGCAAGCATATAACCCACCTGCATTGAGCACTAACAGAGAAGAGGGAAAGAATCGGTTTGAGATTTAGAATTCCACTTTAGTGGCTGGGATTGTTTCTGGCACCTCCTGAGCAATACTTCCCTTGCATGGTGTGTTGATAATTGTGAATACTCTGCAACCATAATGCTGTTGCGTTGCAGCTAGTGAAGAAGCGAACACCTTTCTGTTGAATCTGCTGGCTTGCCAATGAACCCTGGGTGGTCTGTCCTAGCGCTAGCCAAGGTGGTTCAACAATGACTTTCGATGGGTAGAAGATCCCTCCCCCCACTGCTGAGCATTGCTGAGCTGGGAAGCACCCCGTAGCTCAGTAGGAGGCAGGGCTACCACCCTCCAGGTGGGGATGGGTTGTGGCTCAGTGGAAGAGCATCTGC
>NW_015259908.1:0-447 GCF_001447785.1 Gekko japonicus
CCCCCCCCCTTCAGAATAATGCCTCCTGCGGGAAGTGTAAATATAGAAAAAATGACAACATGTGCATTAATGCTCGTTAGAATGTCATCATTATATTCTGCAAAGTGCCTGCCGAGGGGGCTCCCTCAAGGACACTTAGAAGCCAAACAGCTGCTCCACATTTGTTCCACCTCACATCTCGAAGAAAATGACATTGAGATAAATAGAGAGGGGAAGCGTCTTCTGTGAGTGTGGAAGGGGGAGGAGGGAGAGGAAGGGACCTGCCAGGCTCTCGTCTTGCGCAGAGCCCACGAGGAGAAGGAGGATGTTGCCCCGGGGCTCGCTTTAGACTTGCAAGAGGTGACCCTGGGCTACGCCGGGAGGCCAAGCGTCAAGAAAGCCAAGAAAGTGGAATTGAGTGGCAAAGGTGGAAAGAGCCAGGGATGCTCCAAGAACCACCAGTGTGGC
>NW_015259909.1:0-447 GCF_001447785.1 Gekko japonicus
CCCCATGCACAATTTATATCCTGGTTTTTCTCTTTAGACTCAAGACAGCTAATGAAGCAACATCATGGTGCAAGTTTTTGTAAACTGGGCCTAATTTACAAGGAGTATTGGGAGCAGAGATCAGACTCAGACTTCTGGTTTAATAATATTTTAACCCCTTCACCAGCTCTATTGTAAGCCTCCTGCAGAGCAGGAAATTAACAGCTTATCAAATAGGGACCCAAAGCACTCATCAGTTAACAAGATAAACACGACACATATGTTAGAAATGTGGCCTAATCTGTTCAAACAGTTTATTCTTCACCGAATGCCCTTTGAAATCAAACCATTTTACATGCATTCCTAAAAGCACCAAGTGAAGGCACCCTCTGAACGAGGGTTGCCATCTCTGTGTTGGGAAAGTCCTGGATATTTTGTGGGTAGAGTCTCAGGAGGGTGGGTTTTGGC
>NW_015259910.1:0-447 GCF_001447785.1 Gekko japonicus
CTCCACTTTGTTATCTGCATCCTACCAATGTTAGGAAAAGAAGGGGAGGGGGGGAAGAGATTTTCTGTACAATAAATCACTTTAGTTCTGAGCAAGTATCTCCTCAAAAATTGTATTTGTTCACATACACAACCCTGATTGAGTATGCACATCTGGTTGCACAGAGCTTAATTAAACTGACTGAAGTCTTATTGCACTGCACTTGGCTCTTGACCTGTAAAGCATTTGAATCCTAAGGGCGGATCTGCAAGAGGCTGAAAAGGGGCCAGAGTTGTTGTATGTTTTGATGAAGGACTAGTCCTTTCCTCACAAAGCACCCAACCGCTCCCAAGTGCTTTCCAAAATTGCTACTTGCCACCTAGACAGACCACATTATCTCCATAGTAACACTTGCAGACAGAGACTGTGTTAAAGATTTCAAGGTAAATTTAGCCAATTAGGCTTCCC
>NW_015259911.1:0-447 GCF_001447785.1 Gekko japonicus
TTCAGTATATCCATCCCCAGAAGACCAGCCTTTCCTTCAGAAATCTCTCATAAAACAGGAGACTGAATCTACATGACTCTTTACTACTATTTGGTACTACAAAAACAAAATCCTTTTATGTACATTAACACCTTTCATGCAGAAGGCTCCCAAAGTACTCTACGTGCTACATAGCCCTAGGCATCTTGCACTAACTGAGGCTAAAGGTGGATTCACATGACTGAGATCATTTTACTCTGAACACAAGTTAATTTTTACTTTCACCCGCCATATTCTCCACATAAAAAAGGTCGTGTAAAAGATCTCATACATACTAGGATCACAGAACAACGAAGCTCAACAAGTCTCAAAAAGGCTACTTGCTGTTTGTATTAGTCTACAACATGAATGTATACTTTGGATCCTATGTATGATCTATCTCTACACAGCTCTAGCCCAAAAAGTGAT
>NW_015259912.1:0-447 GCF_001447785.1 Gekko japonicus
TGGGGAAGGATTTGGAAGAAAGATGCTTAAAGGCTTGTTAGGAAAGGGATTGAGGAGTTGCTAGAGAACCCTAGAACTTGACATTCTGGTACTAGAGGAAGTTCCAGCTTGAAATCTAGTCCAAAGTCCAACTCTGCAAAAGCTCTGGCTTACAGCTTGCAGACCGAATCTATTAATTTCAGGCATTTATTCATGGAAGCTGTTACCCTAAATCTTAATATCTTTACATGTAAGATTGCAATGTAATTTACTTTGAAATAAGGCTGCACATGCATACTAGGGAGCAAGCTTCGCTGAATTTAGAAGTACTTACTTCTAAAGACATATGCAGGATTGGACAATGTGTTTGCTTAAAATCAGCATGCTAAGAGTACTGCCAGGTCTGCAGCTTATGGATTTGTCCAAGTGTGATAAGAAGATAAGAGAAGATAAGAGAAGCCATGTTGG
>NW_015259913.1:0-447 GCF_001447785.1 Gekko japonicus
TATTGTCCATGCGGACTTTGTCTAAGATCATGGATTTTATCTTCCCTTTTGCAGGCGACATTTTATTCTGTTTGCATCTGGCTTCCGCGATAAAGCTTTCTGAGTGTTTCTCACCTCTTCTGCAAAGCTGTGGGGTAAAGCGCTTGCCGTGTTTCCCCGGCTTAGCCTCGCTCTGTTTCCTTGCAGCCGGAAAGGGGAGATCTTGGCGAGCCGGAAGGATTTCACGATGAACACCTGCACCCCCCATGCCAACGGGGCCTTCATGGTGGAGCTGGCAGGACTTTCGCCCACTCAGTGCCCACCGGGGAGGAACGGCGAATGGGGCAGCGGCGGCAACTCTGTGGGTACGGACGGCGTGCAGCCCTTACCATTATCAAACCCAGCCTCTGTCATTGCTGAAGGCCACCTCAGCCAAGTACTAACCAAGGCTCCCTCTAAGCTGTGGAG
>NW_015259914.1:0-448 GCF_001447785.1 Gekko japonicus
CATCCACCAATGATCCTACATTTATTTGCCACTCTGTCTTCAGTTTTCTCTTCTTCCCTCCACCTGGCAATCTCTACTTGAGAAAACTATGTTCCGATAGCATGGTATGGGCAGCTGGGCCCAGTTGCATGGTGGGAAACCTGTGAGGACTTGCAGGGGATACCTTATTTCATCCTGTACCCCCTTCCCTACATTTTCTTTTCTTTCTCTCCTTGTTCCACCCACCATACAATCTACGTGGGAAAACTGTGGCTGAGTTGTACAGTGCCAGACACCAGACTAGGCCAAGTTGCACATTGCCAGTTGCTGGGCCCAAATGCAGAATGTGGAACACACAAGGACTTGTGGGGAACACTCTGTTTCTCCTGCACCCCCTTCTCTCCATTATCGTCTTTTTCTTCCCCGGCAGTTCCATATCTCCTTAGAGCTCTCTCAGCCCCACCTACCT
>NW_015259915.1:0-447 GCF_001447785.1 Gekko japonicus
AATTGATACAATTCCATGTTCAGCTTCTGGTTGATGTATTGTTACTTAAATCAGTACACATGTTGGGCCCCTAGTGTACAAAGCATCCTTTATGTGTATGGCCAGACCTTGTCACTGGGGCAATTATTTTGGGACTCAATGCTCTAGTGTATACCTGAGTCCTATTCTGATACAGCACTCCAGTTAAGAAGGAAAAATGAGACAGAAAAAAAATCTCAAAATAACTTTTATTCTCATAACAAGGTACAGAATTAGAAAAATGAAACGCAAAGGAAAGCAAGAACATAAGACAGTACTGTGATGCAGTAACATATTCCTAGCAATCCTGCCCTTGGTTGTTGCCTAATGGGGGTGAGAATGGGGAATCTAAGGGGAAATAAAAGGGTAAATGGAAAAACATATGTTGCCTAATGCTGAAGTGAAGAGTCCATTCTGCTGAGAACTGGG
>NW_015259916.1:0-447 GCF_001447785.1 Gekko japonicus
CCCAGGCTCTCCTACAGCATGACAAACTGTGGCTTGTTGATACTTCTCATCTATGTCACTGAACACTTTTGAAAGGCATTCAGCAAACCATTACAGCTTAATGGACAGAATATTAGTTTTGTGTCAGGAGAGCCTACAGAAAAGTCCCTATCCCTCCAGGGTTCTCCTATGGAGGAAATGGCATAACCTCATACATGCTATCCTGAATTCCTTGTGAATAATCACTGAAAAACAGTTGTAGTTTATAAACAAACCCTGCTTTAGAGCAACAACAGGGAGACTCAGAAGGCACCATTTTACCAGAATTTGGTTGTATAGTAGCTCTGTTTTGGACATGTAACAAATTATATGAATCATGCCTTCATTACCTTAGGTACACAAAACACATCATAGTTCTTTTCATATCATCCTATGAATTATTCTCATTTTACAGACAGGAGACTGAGG
>NW_015259917.1:0-447 GCF_001447785.1 Gekko japonicus
CTTCTAAAGATGGGTGGCTTCCAGCTACTCTTAAACTGCCATTAGCCCTGGTAGGGAAAAAAAACACACAATAGGAGCAATGTGGTACCTGTTCTCCACACCCACACACCCTTTTGCTGATAGCAGGTTGGGTGTGTGCAATTTCTTTTTTGGGAAATAGGGCAGGGGGGAAGAATTCAAATCCACTTGTCCCAGTTCCATAGCCCCAATCCAATTCCCACCACCCCGCATTTTTGCTGCCACTCTGGTCTTCCCCTTCAGCTTGATTGGACTGCAGTCTCAGCAGAGGAAGCCCCTTCCACAGGTGACTCAGTAATAAGAGCACCACTTCCTTGCCATGAAGGAGGGTGATTCTTATAAGCAGGATCAGGATGGCCTCCTGCAATTAATTCTGAACCAGATGTTGGTGCCTCAATTTCCTTAGAAGCAGGGGTCATTTCGTAGAAA
>NW_015259918.1:0-447 GCF_001447785.1 Gekko japonicus
GGTCACCAGGGGAGGTGCAGGGAGCTGCTTCCAGCGACAGACTCCTCTGAGCCTCAACTTCTGTTTCCAGTTGAAGAACCAAAGGCCAATATTTAGCAGCCAAGCTGCTCATGAATAATGGGACTGTCTTTGACAGGAGCGCACGCATTAAAGCGGCGGGGTCGCGTTTGTGACCTCATCTTTCCCGTTCATTAGTCCATTTCGAGTGTGTTTCTCCTTCTGTCCTACCTGCTTTTTGAAAACCCTTTGCCCATTTATCCAGAGGGGAACGGAGGGGGAGAGGAAATATTCACTGCAGTTGAAGTCTCATTTCCATATTCCTTCCAGATGGTCAAGATGCTACAGGGACATGTAACTCCGCTCCTCCGCACAGCCGGTGAAACTCGTCACCCCGGGGAGGCTGTGGAGTCAAGGGCTGTAGCTGGATTTCAAACCAAAACATAAAAA
>NW_015259919.1:0-447 GCF_001447785.1 Gekko japonicus
ACATCAAGTTGAATCCAGTGAGCTTTTTTGGCTCCATTTCACCTAACTCTGTTACTTATTACAGTACTGTCTTATAGGGCTTTTGTCGTGCTGGTGCCAAGATCCTCAACATAGCATTATAGTGGTCAAAGGAGACTCCTTCCTCCCTTTTTCAGAGGGGAGCTGGTTGCATTCAATCCAGCAGTAGGAATCACGTTAATCATGCAGAAATCTTTTCCACTGCTGAGGTCCAAGCAGGTTTGATAGTGTAAGATTTCCACATTTGGAAGTGGCCTCGACCACCATATTTTGAGAACATTTTAGATACTGTAAATATATCATGTCTCCGTCTCCTCTAGTTATAGAATTTTCAGCAGACATTTGGTTCATATTTCTAAGCTTACTTCCGCATACAAGTTTGGTTGAAAAGTGTTGATTTTAATGTATGAAACCTGGAGCTTTTCAGGA
>NW_015259920.1:0-447 GCF_001447785.1 Gekko japonicus
CAGGTATTTTCCAACCCACAGTTGGCAACCCTGTTGGTAACATATCTTTGGAAAGCCACATTATCTGGAGCAAGGAAGGCCTGGTCAGACCCCATCTAACCACAGGGCAGATTTCAGAGTCCATATGGGCGAAAGTCCTTCCCATGATGCCCTTGGACATCTATCGTTCTAAAGGTCAATCGAATTGTGCTCAGTTCTGCTCTCCTCCTGTTGGGACTCCAGTTTCAGATTTTACAATTCATGTTCCGCTATATTTTTTCTCCCTCTTTCATAAATGCTGTTCATCAGAGATGAACGTTATCAGGCTTTCCACATTAAAGACTGTGTAAACAGTGGCTTTTAATTAGTCACAAGTTCTCTCTCCTTTTCTTAATGAGATTACATCCTATCTCTTATGCTCTTCACTCATTGACTATAAGGATAGCGCCATGGCTTGTGTTGGGATGT
>NW_015259921.1:0-447 GCF_001447785.1 Gekko japonicus
AAAAAAACTACCCACTGAGGTCTCAGTTCCCATATTGGAAATATTACTGAGCTTTCCAAGTCATGGTTACTGTAAAGTGAAGCCATGAAGGAAAGGAGCAGTGATATATTTGGAAACCAACACAGCCTTGGAAATGGTTTCATGCCCCTCCCCTGTAATGTCCCCTAATGGAGGTGGACTCACTGGATACAAGCCCAGTTTCAACCATTGGAGCCTCACTACCCACACAACTTGGCCCAGCCCAGAGGCCATCATACAATTCATCCCAGGGGTGAAAGCCACCATGCAACTGAACCAGGCCCCTGAATGTGGGGGGAGCATTTGAGAGTGAAGGAGGGACAATGGCACAGATGCTGTAGCATCACTTCTGGGCAAGCACCCATGACATCACAGTGGCCGTGATGAACTAGGAATTACTGCAATTTCTATGGCAAAACACATAGATAT
>NW_015259922.1:0-447 GCF_001447785.1 Gekko japonicus
ATCAGGTGTAATATACCATCGATAAAACTGCTTTGAACACTATGGTGAAGTGGGCAAAATTATACCCCAGGCTCAGAAGGTGCTATGATTAATATTTAATGTTTAAAATTAAGGAGGCTGATACAAACCTGACTGAAAGACATGTCCTTTGCTCTGAAGACCATTATATTGCAAATATAGAGCTGGTACTTTGGTGTGTGCAACCCTAAAGAGATTATGTTGTTAGCTTTAACCATGGCATGCTGCTCAGCACTTCTGCTCAGTCATACCCAGCACTTCTGCTCAGCAATCAGCCCGGCACTAGCAAACAGGCTAACAACAGCCAAAATATAGGATGTACAGTGAATTGATTCATTCAGTTATTTTATTTGGAACATTTCTATGTGGCATTTTCACTCAGCTCAGGGACCCGAAGGTAGTGTACAGCAGGGCTATTTTTGGGCAGGA
>NW_015259923.1:0-447 GCF_001447785.1 Gekko japonicus
TAAGTGTTTCAGAACCGCTTCTTCCACTAAAGTGAATGGGACATCTATGTGGCTAGTAAAGCTTTACTATTGTGTCCTACATTGCAGCACATTTTAGATTGGGATGTTTCTTTGAACACAAACTTTTATTTTATGCTACAGTGATTCTCAGATTTTTAAGACTGATACAAATTGACCAGAGCAGTATTCCATTGCTATCATTTGCATTGGTTCCCCCTCCTCCATTTCTCCTGCTGTATATGTGTATATAGCATATGAATTCTCAGAAACATAATAAACTATAACCTTTGGTTTCTGAAAAAAAAAACATCTTTCACAACGTGGTATCTAATTGATTGCTTTGGCAAGACAGATCTCCAAAATGGAATATGTGTTTGTCATATCAAATTAGTAACAATGTGGGGATGGGTAGCTGAGGCACTCAGAACCAGAGGAAAATAATCAATG
>NW_015259924.1:0-447 GCF_001447785.1 Gekko japonicus
GTTCCCAGAGGTGTTGCCTGTGCATCCCCACATTCCCCTCATAAGCTCTATCACCCTTCCTCTTGCTTTTCCCAAGGCTTTCCCTGCAGCTGCTGTCTCCAGCGCCACAGCCCACAGCTGAGTGCTGCGTCGCTGTTTCTAGCTGTTTCTCTGCTCCTGCAGCCGGGTTCAGCCTCCTGGGCACCCACAGTTGTAGTCTCTGCCCCCTTCTCATCAGCTCACTGCCTCCTTTTAAATCTGCGGCTTGCCAATGCAGACAGCACCCCCTCCCCCATGGCGTCTTCTTACCCTTGACAGCCCAGCTGTACTGGTTGGGCTGTCTGGAGCTTCCTGATCTCACTCAGGCCTTGTGGACCAGCTCTGACAGCCACACTATCCTAACCAAATCAGGCTACTGGCCTCATCTCAGTATTAGCAAACTTGACTAAGCAGTAGCTTTCTGGGATC
>NW_015259925.1:0-447 GCF_001447785.1 Gekko japonicus
CAATTTATGGAGTGAGCCTAGCAGAATATAGAGCTTACCCAGTTGATCAGACTGGCCACTTGACAGAACATGGTTGGACCTAGGGCTGCAGCAAGATGGAGCAACTGCTCTGGGCCTGTACCACTAGATGACCACCCAGACCTCTGTTGTGTGTGACTGTTGTTGTGATAAACAACAGCCCCCGCTTTTGCAGCTGGGGGTGGCTTCAGAGTGAGGGAGGGGATGAGGGGGTTTTACCTAGCTCTGAAGCAGCATCTTGCAGGCAGAAGTGGCAAGGGAACCATGCAGAGCATTATACCCATGTGGAACCCCTGGGCTTGCCATCCCATACTCCTCCCCCCCCCCAGCAGATGGGCTATGTTGAAGGTTGGTGTCATTGGCCAGCAGATGAGTTGCCTGATTCTGGATCCAGGCTCAATGCTGCACCAAATGCTCCTGTGATTGTAC
>NW_015259926.1:0-447 GCF_001447785.1 Gekko japonicus
TGCTTGGTGTAGCCCAATTTTTCTTTCTCCTTCAGTTTTTCTACAGCTCAAAGGGTATTTCCCAAATGTATGGTGATAGTAACTGTGTATCTCCATCAACAGCATCTCAGTCTACCAATAGCTAAAGGATTAGATGTTTACCACAGACACAGAAATCTCTCTTTTATAGTACATTCGCTTGATCCTGCATCTCTTCTCAGGGTGGCAGGACAAACAAAGCCAAGAGTCACCTAAATGGCCGGATTGCAGCCGTGGACTCTGGAGTGTTCTGAAGGAGGCTTTCCCACTCTTAGCCAAATGACAGGCAAGGGTGGGAGCCTCAGGCAACCACACTGGCCAGTCCCACATCATCTCAGGGCCGGCTCTGTTTGGCAGGTGTAGGTTTTGGCGGGCCCTAGGTAGGGGCTACATAGTGCCCCCTTGGCTGTATTTAAACCACACTGCCTG
>NW_015259927.1:0-447 GCF_001447785.1 Gekko japonicus
CATCCACCATCCGCCTTCACCACCAGATGAAGAGAGGATCTGTTCGCCTCTCCAGCCAACACTCAACTGAACAGATTTTTCACACGGTATTTTCATCCTCAGGCAGAGGCCACGAATACTCTGACATCCCTGTGGCCTGAGGGCCTTCTCTACGCCTTTCCTCCACTCCCGGTTCTCCCAAAGCTCCTAAGGAGGGTTCGAATCCTACAGGCAACCATAATTGTAGTAGCGCCATACTGGCCACACCGTCCTTGGTTCACATAACTGCAGAAGATGGTGGTGTCTCCTCCTCTGACCCTACCAGTCTCACCAGACATGCTCCTTCAAGGACCACTTTGGCACCCCAGGCCAGAGTGGTTCTGTTTGACCACATGGAATTTGAAAGGAGTAAGTTTATGAAGCTTGGATACCAACAGCCAGTAATTGACACAATCATGGCATCCAGAA
>NW_015259928.1:0-447 GCF_001447785.1 Gekko japonicus
GAACGGGAGTCCACCTGTCCTATTTATTGCAAATCAATTGTCCTATTTATCTGCAAAAGGTCCGGGGTTTGGCTCCCCCCACCATCTTCCTCCCCTGACTGAGAGGAACGACAGCGTCCTCGATGATCCTCCTTCCTGTTTCCATTCTGGGCCTTCCCCTGTCCTGCTGAGTTATATTGTTATCTTGGATGAAATTGAAATGGTATTGTATGCAGCACCTATGGATTTGGTGAGTTTTAATTTTTAATCATTTCAATCCTGTTTGGTTGTTCTGTAATTATGTTGTTATTCGCCCTGAGGCTGGCTACAGCAGGGGAGGGCAAGTCAGAAATCTAATAACTAAAATAAATAAATGAAACTTTCCATTGACGGTTGTTTGAGAGCCACTAGGGAAATCGGTGATGTAGCTCAGCTGGCACATTGAGAGCCAGTATGGTGTAGTGGTTA
>NW_015259929.1:0-447 GCF_001447785.1 Gekko japonicus
TGTGATTTTGTGGCTGGCAGTTTAATGCCGCTGCATTAAAATGGTTGTTCGGAACATATCAAAAGCATACATTGAAGACAGATTCTGATCCCAGTAACGGGGCAAGAGTCCTAAGTTTTTAAAAAAGATTATTTTCTTTCCAGGCTTGAAGGAGCAAAGTGAGCATCCAGGTATGCTTTCTGGTTGGCCAAAGAGGAGGAGGAGGAAGGAGGGAAGGAGGGAAGGAGGTAGGTAGGTAGGTAGGTAGGTAGGTAGGTTCTGGGAATATTCCTGAATAAGAACAGAGGTCTCCAAGTGAGGAGAGATGTGTTTGGAAGCAGTCTTCAACCATGGATTTGTTGGGCAATGTAAGCATTCTGAACTACAGTACTGGGACTGTCCGAGCTGTTGGTGGGAAATGCCTGTGTGGGTATAGTTCTGTAATGTGAATAAGAAATTAGTAGCATG
>NW_015259930.1:0-447 GCF_001447785.1 Gekko japonicus
GATCATCCCGAGAGCATGCCAAGAACTCCCCGTGGCAAGCAAGCGGGCAAAAAGAGAAGACCGGGAAGAGCACGCGGGCGGGGGGAGGACAGAGTTGCACACACACACGGGGGACACAACTTCACCATCGTCAGTGCGCAGAACATGCACCCATGCAAGCCACTCGTGTGCACACAAACGAACACGGTGCCGCCAAGCTATTCTGCAGTGACGCCACAAAAGCTAGACCAGCATCCTCTCGGCAACCCCCCCCCAAAAGCTCCGGTTCCAATCTGCATTCACTGACCCAAATGGGGGCCCCCCTTCCCGTCCCTTTCCCACATGCACACAGCATGGATCGTGTACCTGTTTCCGCGCCTGCAGCCTCCGCCTCCTTACAGGGCCAGCCGGGACAGGAAAGACAGGTTCAGCTGCAAGCACATTACGGGCAGAGGGAGGCGGCGGGTG
>NW_015259931.1:0-447 GCF_001447785.1 Gekko japonicus
CAATGCTGTTTGGGTGAGTGACACCCCCCAAAAAAAACCTGGTTGTGTAAAGAGATTGTTATAGATGTAGCATATTTTTCAGATGACTGCAAATACCATTAGCCAAAATTTCTGCACCAAAGCCTACAGAAAACCACAGCAGTCCATGGAAAGGGATTCTTCAGTCTGTACAGACATACTAATGTGTAGAAAGGGGCTGTAGCTCAGTGGAAGAGCACACACTTGGCATACAGCACATCCAAGGTTCAATCCATGGAATCTCTAGCTAAAGGGTATTTCTAGTAGACAGATTAATATCTTTATTTGGGAAAGGAGACAGGACCATGTCTATTGGGCTTGCTTGCTCCTTCAGCTCAGCATCTAAAGACACATGGAATTCACTGCCACATGGAATTTACTGCTACAGGAGGTGGCAGCTGCTACGAGCATGGACAGCTTCAAGAGGGA
>NW_015259932.1:0-447 GCF_001447785.1 Gekko japonicus
TGGTGCAACTCTGCACAGAATTGTACTGTAAGGATCTGAGGCCCACTACATCAGGCAGACTATAAGAATGTTCAGTTACTGCCAGAAAGTTGTGGGTGCAACAATCAGCTTGGTTCCCTTGATATCTGCTACCCAGATCTTCTTGTTCCTGCCCTTTACTTGATGAGCAGTCCCTGTGCTAAACTGTGCATAGCTTGCCTCATCTTGACTTTCAGCTGACTTAACGGTCTGTGCTAGGTCATGTCCAGTCTCGCTGAGAATGGTACAGTTTGCACCAACCCTCGTAGATGGAAAGACCTGCCCAAGAAAATCAATCCTACATTTGCATTTACAGTGCCCACCAGAGTTGCCTGCAAAGTCCCAACTAGACCGCCTAACCATGCCCACTCACCCTCAAGAAATTTGACAGGGATCCTGGCAGATTCCCTCCTTGTTTACGAAGAATCA
>NW_015259933.1:0-447 GCF_001447785.1 Gekko japonicus
AGCTTCTGAGTTCTGATGAAATCGGGCTAGCGTGGGCAATCCAGGTTAAGAAGTTTCAACTGGAATAACTCTGAATGGGATTGCATTTTTTGATAGGTAAGAAACAACAGCAGCTGGGCCATTAATAATTTGTAATCCATAAAATCAGAGACTTGAATTCTACTTTCAGCCTTCCTCCAGTGTGACCTGGCATATCCATTGCCAGTGTGGCAGAGCTATTGCTTTTCTGTGGCCTTGTTCTTTGACAGCATTCAAACTCAGAATGTGTGAGACTGTCAGGTTATGTAGGATGCAACCTCCTCTTGAGAGTCCAGGTCCTGTGCAGGGCAAACAACATCAGAGTGTATAATCTGCTTAACCTTCATGAATATTGGATTTAGGACCATGCTACTTTGGTCATCTATAAAACAGTTGCAGTGGTTAAGCAAGGCTCAAGGATGAAGAATT
>NW_015259934.1:0-447 GCF_001447785.1 Gekko japonicus
GTCTGACTGCTCACTGGACCTCACTCTACCAAGACTCCACAAAGTCTCTGGCATTGGTTCCAGTTCCCTGTTGGCTCTTGGAGCTAACTCTCTGAACCGATCCCCCTGGAAGTAAGAAAAAGCATCAGAGATGTTGTTGTGAACCCCTGGCACATGCTCTGCCACAAACAAAATGTTATACTGCAAGCATCACAATACAAAGGCTCTGACTAGCTGCATGACCATAGGGGACTGTGAAGTCAGCTTATTAACTACCTGTACCATGACTTGATTGTTGCACTAGATGCACTAGAACATGACAACCCTATCCCTCAGCTGACTGTACCTCAGATGAACTGCCACGACCATTGGAAAAAACTTCCAGAAAAGTCAGATCCCTGGTAAGGCCCACCTCCACCCAGTCCTGTGGCCAATGCTGCGTGCACCAACTACCCTAGAAAAAGACCT
>NW_015259935.1:0-447 GCF_001447785.1 Gekko japonicus
TACATTCCTTGCTGTACTGATTCATTGTTATTCCCATTGGTTTCAGTGGAAACACATTTCCAGCAGTACTGTCATTACTTTCCACCCAATTTGAATGAAATTTCAGGGATGGTAGCCTTCATTCAAGGAAAACAGGAAAAAGTGTTGCAGTTTTATAGGCAATTATAATTCTTGTACAGTACACCAGACCGAGGGAAGTATCTGGCACCCTGAGAAGGCAAAAAGAGTTACACAGAGGGCACAGGGAGGCATTTGGTACTAAAGTATTTTAACGTTTTTTAATGATTTCATTTTTATTTTAAAATTACAATCAACATGTCTGTTTGTTGCATATGGAACACAACTCATGATTAGACCTCCCATTTACCCACCCCTCAGCCCCAATTTCTCACCCGCCCCAAGGAACTGAGGAGCAGGTGAAAAAAATGGCCTCCACATAGTGATGCT
>NW_015259936.1:0-447 GCF_001447785.1 Gekko japonicus
AGCCTGCCTGGGAGCCGCCACCTGCAGGGTTGGGAGAGTGCCAGCATGAGCACTTCGGGAGAGGCCGCCGCTGCTGCGATGGAGCCCTTCTTCGACGAGGGAGCACGGGTTTGGTTGCAAGAAAGTGGCCAGCATTATCCAAGTACTGTACTTTCCTGTGCGGAGGGAGTTGTCGTGTTCAGGACTGGCTATGGTCAGGCTAGCCAGGAGGTACGGTTGGGACTGGAGTTTCAGAACATGAATGCTGTGAGAAGTATTGGTGTGAGAAATCAAGAAAGGCTGCCATCGGTCTAGTGAATCTTCCCGCCTTCGAGGCCATCAGAACAGCTGTGTACTGGGCCTACTTGCCCGAACTGAGTGCGGTGCCACCCTTTGTACCTTCAAGCTGTTTCCAGTAGTTTGGAAGTGCTAGAACATGTCTTTAGAATTAGGCAGAAAATCCCCACT
>NW_015259937.1:0-447 GCF_001447785.1 Gekko japonicus
CCTCTCCAGAGAATCTCCACGCTACTCTTTCCAGAATATCAGGTTCATAATGCAAGAGAAGAACCCAGACTGAAACCTTACAGTGAGGTTCAAACCCTTCACCAGCAGCTCAGATGTTGGGCCTTTAAGATGCCACATTATTTAAACAAAGGGCCATCACCAAGGCAGCGTTTCCTGATGCTGTAGCACTTAAATACAAGAGCTGATGTAATTAATCCTTGGCTTCCTCAGTCCTTAAGTCTCGGCTCCTTGCATTCTGCTCCATGGCTTTGCACTCTTCTGGTCACCTCAAGCTAAAGCCGTTCAGCTACTCCACAACCCCACAACCCCCCAGTCACTGCTAGTCACAAAGGCTCTCTGCACTTGCAGAGTTCTGGATTGGGTAGGAAGGACATACAGTATAATCAGTTTGCACTACACATGCCACCAGTGTTCCCTCTAAGCTGA
>NW_015259938.1:0-447 GCF_001447785.1 Gekko japonicus
CACTAACACGATTGAGGCCATTTATACTAAGCAAATGGCCAGTATACTGATAAATGGTAATATGATGTCTGAAATAAATATCTGTAAGGGTACACGTCAAGAATGCCCTCTATCACAGTTGATTTTTATATTTACATTAGAAATCTTATTAGAAACTTTAAGAAATGATAACTTAGTAACAGGAATAAAAATAAAGGGGGAGGAGTATAAGACTCAAGCTTATGCCGATGACCTGGCCATTATATTAACTGATCCAGCTTCTTCTATGCCCAGGTTATTGTATCAGTTACACCAATATGGTCAGTTTGCTGGCTTTAGTGTTAATGTGTCTAAATCTCAAGTATTGACTAAGAATTGTACACCACAACAAATTCAAGATTTGCATGAAATTACTGGTTTTACAGTTCAAAAGAAAGTAAAATACCTAGGCAATTATTTGACAAACAG
>NW_015259939.1:0-447 GCF_001447785.1 Gekko japonicus
GGGAGAAAATTCTTCTTCCTTAAGCTCAGGCCTCCATAGTGCCAAGCTGGGTCCAAACCAGAAAGTGGTCCCCGGTCACACGGATACAGGTCCGTCTGGTCACACCAGTCATACCCATTGATGTGGCACTCAGATTATGGCATGCGGAACGTTCCTCTTGTTTTCAGTGCCTACCCCTCACGTGACGTCCTGGGCAATCACATGGGAAGTCTCATCAAAGCAGAGCCACCAATGACTAGTTTTTGTGCAGTGACTGCATCGTCGTTCAAGAAATAAATTGGAGGGGACAGACTCGACTTTCCCCTTCTGGCCCCATCTCTGCCTCCAATGAGACTGTTTACAAACGAAGGAGTCTTGGGGCCCTTTGTAATTTTGGTCAGCCTGAGTGGCTCGAGTCAGCACGGTATCTCCCGCCACCCCAACCGCATATCGGAAGAATCCACAGCA
>NW_015259940.1:0-447 GCF_001447785.1 Gekko japonicus
CTGTATTCATGGAAGACTGCTTGTTTCTTTTACTGGATTCAGGGGTAACGTGCGAAGCGGTTAGACATGATGGCACCCCAGCATCTCCAGTTCGTTGAAGTAATACATCCCAGTCCCTGCTCTACAGGCTATAATTAATCCCTTGTGTCATTAAAAGAAAATCCAAGCGAGTTGAATGATCAGAAGACAAATATGCTGTTGAGTCACAAGTGTCTCATGGCAAGCCCAACCCTGGGGCGTTCCGGTTAAGACAGCAGTAGAGGTGGCTTGCGATGGCCTCTCTCCACATAGCAACCTTGCTCTTCCTTCATGGTCTCCCATCAGAGTACTGACTTTTAGCTGATGCTGCTTAGCTTCCCAAGCTCTGGCAAGCCATCCAGGCTGCTATGAATGACCTCTTCCTAAATGTCCTTTCCCAGATAGACTATAAATGCTACATTGGTAAGG
>NW_015259941.1:0-447 GCF_001447785.1 Gekko japonicus
AAATAAATAAATTTCCAATGTCTGTGTTATAAAATGACATCAAGCGCCTTTCTTTGTTCTTTTGGATATGGAGCCTGGCCTAAAATACTAGATTTGATAGACATGAAGGATTCTTGAGAGACAGCATTGCAATATTGTCATGTATGGGATCCCTTTTGAAAGCGATCCCTTGGGCACTTGCCTGTCAAAAACTTGTGCTGGAGTATCTCTGTAACTTTTCCAGACCGAGGTCTAAGCAGAATCTGGGGGTCCCACTTGTAAGATTATGCTAACTGGAAAAACAACAGTGATAATTTATTCCGTTGCCTCTTCTCCAAACGAATTGGCACACTGGACCGCTTTGAAGGGCTTTCCTTTCTGCGCTGAACATTAGATTGCTTAGCAATCATTTATGTAGATGAAACTAACCCAGTTTTTTCCACTGTTTCTGCAAAGATCAACAGAAAA
>NW_015259942.1:0-447 GCF_001447785.1 Gekko japonicus
GTAACACCCAAGAATCTGAAACTATGTAAAACACCAATCTCAACCTATGTAAAGCGTGTGAATCTCAAAGTAAACCATGAGAATTCGCCCGCCAAAATGTGAACCCGACACACAAACCGACTCTAGCAATGCACAAATGCTTTTGGAGGGAAACAACAAAAGCACTTGAAAGTAACAGAATCTTACCTCAAGGAGTCCAGCAAGCCAATACCAAGGCCCAAAAGACACAACAACATAGGGGAGGGGGACAGTCCTGGGAGTCTGCAAATTCCGGCGCCTGATATTCCTTGTTAATCCCAAATGTTTCCAGGATTTTTCAGAGCCCAATTTTTTGGTATCCCCAAAATCCCTTATTTGTGTGTGTGTCTGTGTGCATGGCTGCAGCGGCTCAGGGGTTAAGATGTTGAGCTGCAAACCAGAAGGTCAGTAATTCGGCAGTTCAAGACC
>NW_015259943.1:0-447 GCF_001447785.1 Gekko japonicus
AATGGAAATTATAGGAATGTGCTGTGAGAAAAAAGACTGGAAATAAAATGTTGCCAAGAGCATATGCTGATGACCTGCTCTATGAACGGAAGGTGATTTGGTTCCACCACTGCATTTTTATAATGAATTAGACATTAACAATGACACAGCAATCGTGCCTTCTAAACATAAACATCGGTGATATTATTTCTTCCCCTGTCAGCCTAACATTTTCAGTTTTGCTAATCGTTTATTAATTATGGGGCTTGCAACCCAACCAGCAGTTCAATGATTTATACAACCTAGAGCCTCATTAAAGAATAATTAAGCATACACTAATTATTCATGGCAGCTTTATAACTCTTAGTTTCCTAGGAACACATTGATGCTGAGATCTTGGGGGTGGATTAAAGCTTCTCAAAGCACTAAAATTGTGCTGATCTCTCCCCCTCACAGCCATGCCCCCCC
>NW_015259944.1:0-447 GCF_001447785.1 Gekko japonicus
ACCCCTGCTGGGACTTGGACCCGGGACTATTCAAGAAGTCATCTTGGAACCGAACACAGTTGCATCCAGCAGCAGCCCGCTCTCACGTTTCCTTCACTGCTATGCGGAAGAGATTAAAAAACAACTAGTGGAAAACAAACAAGAAATAGCTACCTTAACAAACCTAGCAAATAAATTGGAGACCAATTTGGAAGATACAGACGATCGACTTCAAACCATGAAAGAAAAACATGAGGCCTTGGAAGATTCAGTAATTAGATTAGAATTGGGAAGAGCTGCTCTCCTATTAAGAATTCAAAATGTACCAGAAAAGAAAGAAAGAAATTTGAAAGAAGAAATTAGCCAAGCCTTGACAGAGTATCTAGAACTTGAATCAACCTCGGAAATAGATAATAGTATAGACTCGATATACAGAGTAAACATATGCCAGACAGAATAAACTCCCAA
>NW_015259945.1:0-447 GCF_001447785.1 Gekko japonicus
CCTGAATCATAGTATCTACCGCCATACTTTTTGGAGTCTTGCTTGTATTGATCTGTGATAAGCTCCTAGAAAAATCTGTTGTGCATGTGGGCTTTTTCACTTTATTTCTAGCCTTAGGCTCATTCAGCTCAAGCTCTTGACCACTGCTTTGGCAGTCTTTACAGACTGGAGACTCTTCATGTGCTAGATATGTTATTTTAGTTGGGTTCTTTTATATGTTAGTATTAAGGGCAACAGACTCCCCTCCTCTCCAAAAGTCTCCCTCTCCAGGATTCTATAAGCTCCGTGGAGCTTAAGTAGGCCACTTGACTATCTTTAGTGACTCTCACTTGCTCTCAATATCCTCTGGCTCCTGGAACATATTTAGTCCTTAGATTATTTTTTGACGTTTATTTTTCCCTCTTGATTAATTTATGAGGTCATCTTAAGAACATAAGAGAAGCCAAT
>NW_015259946.1:0-447 GCF_001447785.1 Gekko japonicus
GTTTTAAGTGCGTGTTCCATCGTCTCCAGGGCATTTGTATCTACACAATTCGGGCGTTGACATCCTTGCTGCGCTGTACCTACTCCTACTTTCTTCTTTACACCTATATAAAGAACTTGGTGATATGCCCGCCATCGGATATCTCGGAGCGCGTATGGAATGGCATTATCTGTAAATGTTGAAATGGGGAAATGTTGTTCTCTCAAATACTCCGAAAGTGTCGCCTTACGTCTTCTCCCTTCGTCGTAGGGTCCTGTTCTCAACCGTCCGAATAGATGCCAATAAAGAGTTCCCGCTGAAGTAGAACGCTTCTGAATTCCCGCTGAAGTAGAATGCTTCTGAGTGGCAGTTCGGATTTCCACTGCTGTGATTCCGTATTTCTGGATGGAAATAGCCGCTTCTACTATGAAGTCAGGTAAGGGTCTCTTCATTCGCATCGTCAATCGC
>NW_015259947.1:0-447 GCF_001447785.1 Gekko japonicus
CCAAAGTGGTTCTCCTACGCCAAACTGGGGGTGGGGGGATAACTCAAAAATTTGGGGAAAAGCCGCCTCATGGCCAGGCGTCCCCGGAAGCGCCTGCTCTTTGCCTCCAGATCTACCTCTGAGACCCCGGGCCCAGCACTTCGGGCCTGCAGTGTCAGCGGAGCCAGATTCCTCCAAAGCCGGAGCTATTTTTACCATCCGTTGCCAAGCGATGGGTGATGGAGCCGCCTGTTTGCAGCGCTGCCACATTCCCCGGCTTGGCACGATCCCATCACAGCAAATTAGATTTGGGGGAGTAGGCAGGAGGGAGCTGGGGGGGGCGAGGGCCATGACTGGCAAATAATACAACCCACAGATACGAAAAGAACTGCTTGGCTGGCTCTGACCGAGATCCTCGGAGTCTACCTTTCTGTTTCTGAGAGCAGCCAGGTGGATTCCTCTAGAAGA
>NW_015259948.1:0-447 GCF_001447785.1 Gekko japonicus
CCACTACACCAAACTGGTGTACACTTAACACTACACCAAACATCATCGCACCGGGCACGTCGGCCCGATCTGGGCCCTTTGGGGGTGGGGTTCCCCCGGCCGGATCCGAACCGGCGGTTTGGGGGCCCTTTGGACGGGAAAACCCCAGCCCCCCGGGGGGACTTGGCAGCCCTAATTCATTCCTCATATTCTTTCCATCGCGCAGAGCCAGGATATTCTTTTGAAGAATGCCACCTGCACTGTGTTTTGTAGTTTTATTATGATGTTTTAATATTTTAAAGTTGGTATTGTTTCCTCTATGTCGTAACCTGCCCTGAGCCCTCTTTCAGAGAGGGCGGGTTAGAAATCAAACGAGTCATTACAATCCAGAGTCAAGCGAACGTTTGAGGGACCCCAAGAATTTTTTACTTCTTTCCAAGGAAGCCTTCAGTTCCCCGAAGGCCGTGG
>NW_015259949.1:0-447 GCF_001447785.1 Gekko japonicus
TGTGACCGCCGCCCAAGTGCCACATGCTGGAATGGTGCAATACGAAAACAAGATTTAAAGAGATACACACCGTAGCAGCAATCCCAACTGCCTTTCAGAAGCAATTCCTTTCGCTTCTTTCCCTTATTCCTGAGATTTGCTGCTAGCAATTAATTTGAAAGTCTTTCAAATGTGGTGGCAATTTGTTGGGTTTCTTATAGCCTGAACGTATGCTAATTCACTCAGAAGTTCCTTTGTAGAAGGAAGCAGCATGTTAAGTCTAGAAGAAACATGAGCATTGGGTGCCACTGTCCCCGCTGGTGAGGTAACATAACCCATGACTAGGAGAAGCTAAGGCACTGCATGCAAACCACCGTATTCTCCATCCTTCCCAATTAGAGGGATGTCCCTCCCTTCTAGAGGCACAAACTGAAATTAACCTATAATGCCCCTGTATAAATCGATGGT
>NW_015259950.1:0-447 GCF_001447785.1 Gekko japonicus
GCGGCCTAAGTTATCATGAGATTGGGCTATCCTGCCCTATCCAGCTCAGGACAAGAGTAAGCTACTGAATGTAAATTGCCTATCTCCTACTAAGGGGGCAATTGGACTACTGTTTCTTTTCTTCTGCACGTCTTTATTCTTGTCTAGCAATAGAACAGACCCATCCTCTGTTTGTGGGGAAAGTTCATAAGCCATATGTTAGCTTCCTATACTCTTGTAACAGGGATCAGGTACTTTCCCCCCAAAAAATCTGTTTCTACAAACATCGTGTGTTCTGCTATCACTCTGTATATAATGTGATCAGAGTAGAACTGATGTGTTGAAGTTCCATCTCATGGACAACAAAGTTGGGATGTATATTGGATAGACATCCGTCACCCCCTTTCAAAGCATGCTTAAAAATGAGCTGTTCATGTTAATTCTTGGTGGATATTTCTGCAATTTTGC
>NW_015259951.1:0-447 GCF_001447785.1 Gekko japonicus
TTCTCTTATGTTCTTATGTTCTTATCTTACCAGAACTACACCTACCACTATTATTTCAGCACTTATAGGTGTGCAGTCAAAATAAAAAGAGTATTTTGACATTTTACAGGATAATTCATTGTTATGGTATAGCTGACAAAGAGGGCTTTGGTTCAAAGAAGGTTGTGCCATAATAAAGTGTTCAGTTTTTAAAGTGCCACAAGACTCTTTGTTATAAAGATTTTTTGTTACAATAGTTTGTTACAATAGTTTTGTTACAAAACATTCTTCATACATACATACAAACACACATACATGCAAGATTCCAGTTCAAAATTTAGAATATCTTGTCCAGAAGATAGTTTTGAGTTCTTGCATCGTTGTATTCAGATTCCATTATTTGCGTATTCTCTTAACTAATTGTGAACTGAATAACAAAATTAAATAGTTTATGCTAAATAATAATAG
>NW_015259952.1:0-447 GCF_001447785.1 Gekko japonicus
AAAGCTTGGGCCCTTCGCATGGCCACGTGGGGACCCGACCGCGTGCACGGTTTCTGCAAGAACACAACTCACTCCTTTATTAGGATAGCTGGAGTGGAGGAGGAAGTAATCTTGCAGCCACTTTGGTGATGCTTGACACAGCAGAATTGCCTGCTTTTGGTCACATCCTTTGAAGTCACTTCAGGAACACCAATGGACAGGCACTCCCCATCGTCTTATGGTGGACTTTTTATGGTGACTCAGTAATCAAAATTTACTTGGTATGGTGGGCCCACTTTTTAAAAATAGAGCAGGGAGATATCAATAAGCTCTGCAGAAGCCTGGCACCTGCTTTCAGGTCAGGACACACAGGTTGGAAAGCATTGATTTACTTACATACCTCTTTAACTGTCATGGTTTCCTCCAGTGAACTCTTGAGAATTGGGAGTTTCTCAGTTGCTCAGAAAT
>NW_015259953.1:0-447 GCF_001447785.1 Gekko japonicus
CTGGCTGGTGTGAAATAGGATGGTGGATTAGAGGGACCCTTGGTCCAATCTTGCAAGGCTTTTATGGTTTTAGGCAGAGACAGCAATACTCAACATTCATAATAGCACCGGATCTCTTCTTTGTGGTTGCAGGGCAAAGTGACCATGCACCCGTGAACTATGGTGCTCCAGAACCCGGGCGCCATGGGGGTGCTGAGCCAGTCGGAAGCGTATCCGTGTCCAACCTCTTTGGAGAAGGCCCATTTGGAGGACTTGTGTCTGCCGAAATGCTGCCGGTCGCCGGATAAGGAGGGATCCCCAGCCCGGAGCAGCGTGGGAGGCGACTCGCTCTCCTCAGAGGGCGGTTCCAGTCCCGGGGGGAACTCCAGCGACACCACGGAAGACGACGAGGCCAGCAGCACGGAGAGTGCCCAGAAAGGGGTGAGCGCCGGAGCAGGCGATCCGAGG
>NW_015259954.1:0-447 GCF_001447785.1 Gekko japonicus
AATGTTATAATTATTATTAATTATTATTACTACTAATTACTACAATTTCTATTCTTATTGGAACAAATGCTTTTTGTTTTAGTTGTGGACATGGTAAAATACATAATTGAAAATTAAAAACTTGACAAATTCTTACTTGAACATGTATATATATTTGCATTCTCTAAGTGAATAACTACTGGAACAGTCTAGCAAGGGAGTTAATGACTTCAGCATCACAGCAACACAGTAATCAGCACATATTTCAGAATGATGACTCCCAGCCATAGCTGGGATTTGTTTGTTTATATCTGTAGCAACACTACAGCTCAAAGCAGCGACACAACCCTGCAAAGTCAGTAAGGCTGACTTGTCCAAAGGTTCCTCGGAATCCATGAGTGAATGGGGATCTGAAAATGGGCTTCTTTCAACCAAGCTCTGCACTAGGGTTGCCAGATGTCCCCCCCC
>NW_015259955.1:0-447 GCF_001447785.1 Gekko japonicus
TCTTAGCTCCCCTGTGCGAGTCCCTTATTATTCCCTTGTTAGATCTTTGGTTTTGTGTTAGAAGATTTGCACAGAAATACGAGAAAGTCAGTGTGGTGCAGAGATCATGACGTTGTGCTTTATTTATGGAAGTCTTTGAACCCCACCTTTTCTGAGATATAGTTAAGCCAGGAAACAATGCAACAATATATATATATTATTATAAATTAATTTACGCAAAATTTAAGAACAAAACTTAACCAGTCAACAGAAGCACCATAATCCACTAAATCATCCCATTTAGCCAGAGCTTAGAACTGTCTGAAATTAGAATGTCTCGTCTCCTGAACACCAGGCTGCCCTTGGCAAAAGGACGTTCCGTGCCTTTGGTGCCACCGCTGAAAAGATCCTGTCAGATGTCATCACTGCCAACCATACTTCCTTGCATTGGTAGGGATAAGAAGAAGA
>NW_015259956.1:0-447 GCF_001447785.1 Gekko japonicus
CCTCTGAATGTGGAAGTTCCCCTTAGTCATCATAACTAGTAGCCACTGGTGGATTTACCTTGCATGAAAATATGAACCTCTCCCAGCCCTGCCCACAATACTACTATTTTTCCTAACTCAGTCCCTCACAGCAGCCATTCCCAATGCCACCACAGCGCTTTCCCAGTCTTTTTTAAAAGTAATTTAACAAATTCCTATAGCATTATAATCTCCACACTTTCGTTTTTACAAAGTAATTCTTTAGCCCCTTTCCTTGCAGACTTATGTCTTTCCCATTGTATCTCTGCAAACAAAAGGGGCAGAGACTTACTTTTAAAGAGATGAAAGCTGGGAATTCAGAGGACTTAGTAGACAATATAATATTGCCATTTTTTTAAAGCTACGGTCAAGGACTGGGGCAGGGGAAATGCTGGGAAGCCAAAAGGGCCCGGGTAGGCGAGGCCCGCC
>NW_015259957.1:0-447 GCF_001447785.1 Gekko japonicus
TAGATAAAGCCAGGAGAAGAGACCCAATGCTCTGTGCATGCATCCCTTTCTATCCACAGTAGCAAAGGCCCACAATAGTTAAATGACTAGAAGGTTTAATTTGCTATGAAATACAGCAGCAAGGCACTCGCACAATACCATGTACATCAAAATAATGGTTGAAAACCCTTCCCTCACATCGCTCCCACATGTCAGCTTCTCTGGAAGCCAATGCTTAATTTGATTATTGCTTCGCTTTGCAAAGGTAATTAAAGAGAGCAATAGGATTAGCCCTTCACTTTTAAAACCACGCTCACGGCTATCTGTTTTTTTTAAGAGAGAGAGAAAGAGGTAACGCTGCCATGAGAGATAGGACCCTTAGTTCTAAATGTTGGAGAATGGGTTACAATGGTGAATGAAAGGCACTCGGCGAACGTTCAGGCACTTTGCTGTTGCATGTATTTCAGA
>NW_015259958.1:0-447 GCF_001447785.1 Gekko japonicus
AAAGAGAGAACAATGCACAGAATTCAAAGGACGCCAGGCTCCTCTGCAAATAAATATTTGGCCCTTCTCCATCTTTCTGTGCTCCATAAACCAAATCCCTCCATCTGCTTGCGGTCTTAGAGATACCGTATGTTAAAGACCCATCCTTTCCTTCCCATCAAGGCAGAGTGGTAGGCAAAGCAATCTCTGTATTTAGTATTGGTACAGCTGAGATGGATGACCAGGAAGAAAGAACAGGTCAAACACTGACTGGACCTAGGTGGGGCAAAGTGAGGAATGGCGATCAGAGGGAGAGCAAAGGGATGCCAATTTGTAGCTTGCAAAAGCAGAATTTACTAGTTACCAAGCCTGCTGACAAATCTTGAACCTTTTATATAGGCCTCAAAGTACTACTTACCAGACCTTGCTTTGTAGGGTGGCCAGGTCCCCTCGTTGCTCCAGCAGGGG
>NW_015259959.1:0-447 GCF_001447785.1 Gekko japonicus
CTTCCTGATGCATAAAGAACATTACAGGCATATAATCATTTGGGTAAACAGCCTTCCTTTTTTATTGCCAATTAGGATCAGCTGCTTTCATCTGTGTCAGAAAGGAAACAATGTAGATAAACTTTATTTTCAAGAATTATAAATATTTTAAGAGCTTAAGTGCAAACTGACTTTCTTGAGTGTTCCTCTTACAAACTCTTTTGCTAATCCAATTAAATATTAAACACTGCATGGCCACAGGGACATGGTGCAGGACAAGGAATCAGATGTAACATCTATGATATATCTTTAATGCAAAAATAAACCAGACTGGCAATTTATACACTAACAAAATGTTATTCCAGTTTAAGTTTTGGATGATCAGAACCTGCTTCTTCAGGTGCTATGAGTGGATCCTCATTATGCTGTCATTTTATGTAGTAGAGAAAAACCAAACAGTATGCCAAG
>NW_015259960.1:0-448 GCF_001447785.1 Gekko japonicus
ACGCTCTGGATCACACAGTGGCTAAAACCTAGGCCCCATCAGCCACCACCGCTTCTTGCAGCAGTGAGGATTCAGAGGAACGGGCTGTCCCTGAGAGTTGCCAGCTCCGCCTTGGAGAATTCCTGGAGGTTTGGGGGTAGAGCCTGGGGGAAGGCAGCGTTTGGGACCTCCGTGATGAATAATGCCACAGCGGCCACCCTCCAAAGCTGCCGTTTTTTCCAGGGGAACTGATCATTGTAGCCTGAAGATCACTTGTAATGTGGGGAGATCTCCGGGTCCCTCGCAGGGTTGTTGTGAGGATAAAATGGAGGAGAAGAGGACGATGTCAGCTACTTTGGGTCCTCACTGGGCATAAAGGTGGGGTATAAATGAAGTAAATGAATAAATCCACCAAGAGAGATGCCACAGCCCTCAAGATGCCTAAACCCAGGGCTATTTTTGGGCAGGA
>NW_015259961.1:0-447 GCF_001447785.1 Gekko japonicus
GTGCCACTGGACTCCAGATTTGTTCTACTAAGACCAGCATGGCTGACCACCTGGAACTGTGTTCCATTATGTTTGGGGTACGCTGTTTGAAAGGCTAAGTTTGTAATGACAGGCTTCAATATAAGCCTGGTAGCATCTAAAAAGAGTTCAGTAAGCCTCTTATTTGCCTAATGCCCCCCCCCCGTGTCCTTGGAGAGCTCATTGCTCAGTTTCAGGGCCACAACAAACAAGGCCATGCTCTTCCTCAGAAGATTATCTAACCACTTTATTTTCTCATCCTGCAGGCTACTGTCAAGGACATGGTTATCGAGTTGGCTTTGGGGAGTGTTCTGGAAAAGTGCTCTCAGCCAAACTGATTTGAGTATCTTCTTTCAAGGGTATCCAAGAGGAAATGGAGGCAGGAGACTTCCTTTCTTAGTGTTTTCTTCCTGTTTGTGACATTATGGT
>NW_015259962.1:0-447 GCF_001447785.1 Gekko japonicus
CCTTCAAATTCTGTCCAGTTTGTTACACTATTTAAATGCTGGACATTTATTTTGTAGAACAGTAAAATTACAGAGCACAAAGCTTTTTTAAAAAAGAAAAGTCACTGTCGTATGACCAAATTGGCTTATTGAAACAATTATGCCAGGAAGGAAATCTACTGATAATATCCTAATGATGTAAATACTTCCCCCCTCCCAGTTCTGAAAAGCATTATGTATAATGACTATCCAAATTCATTTTGTTATTTCATAAGACATTCATTTATTTATACGTAGTACAAAGGAGAGATTTGGTCATTTGGCTTAATGGAGTTTAATGCATAAAGAATTATCATCTGTAAAGGTGATCACAGAAAAAGAAAACTGTTCCTCTTTTTAAAATGCCAGAACCAAAGATGTTACAGAAGGTGCAACAGAAGCAGATTTTCAATGCTTTCAAGAGAATGA
>NW_015259963.1:0-447 GCF_001447785.1 Gekko japonicus
AATCTGAGCCATCACTCAGAACAGACTGACTTACGACACATGTAGAGTTTCAGGATACACAAATGCATTCTTTCAAAAACCTGGCATTGGTTTGCCTATACCAAACTGTACAATGTACATGTTGCCTTCCCAACACAAAACGGCTACCACACATATCATGAAAACCACAAGTAACACACACTCCTGCTATGCATGGTTGGAGTGCCACAATCAACCATTCCAACAGGGTTTTGGATTTATCTCAGTGTAATTCCTACAGCTCTTTTCAAGGAGCCATGGGAATTATAATTCTGTGGGGTTGCTGTTTGAGCACCCCAGCTCTCCTCATAGAACAGGGTTGCCAACACCCAATTGGGGCCTGGAGATCTTCCTGGAATTACAACTGATCTGCAGGGATAAGTCCCCTGGAGGTAATAGCAGCTACAGAGACTCTATGGTATCATGTCC
>NW_015259964.1:0-447 GCF_001447785.1 Gekko japonicus
GACATCCCAAATTCACAGGAAGCTCACTTCAGCATATAATAGTTTCCCAAGCCAAGGTGAATACAATTACTCACAGTTACCTTAGGGCTTCCTCTGCCACAAAAGAATGCATGGCAATTAATGTTTTGAATGGAATAAGCCAGGAAATAGCCCAGCCGTCTACAAAGCATAGAAATTTGGTCTTTGCAACAGCCACAGGCCACCCACAGGGAAGCCTGTAAACCATCCTTTCCTGACCCGGCTATGGCACCAACTGGTGTCCGAAAGATTTGTGTCACATCACAGAAACTAAGAGTGCCGAGAGGCATGGCAGCGTGTCACTACAGTCAAGTAGTCAAACGGTGGGAACTTTAATCCAATATGATGTGTTAAATGAAACAAATTGTTAGAACATTTATAAGCTTGTCATGATTCATGTCACCTGCAACTTAAAACATGGCCATTATA
>NW_015259965.1:0-447 GCF_001447785.1 Gekko japonicus
CATGCTGGCTTCCATACGTCCAATAAACCAGCACATAAAACCCAAATTGCACCAGAAAGAGCTCCTCCCCAAAGCAATTGCATCCAGTTCTAGTTTCCAAGAAACTTCTAGAAAAGCTTCATTGCATGGGCAGAATGCCCTGTGACACTCTGTGTACTGGAAAATAGTAGTTCTCAGTTGTTTGTTCCCTTCCAGGGAAAAACTCCTATGTGCATAGGACTTGCTGTTGGATGCAGGGCACACCTCTCTGAAATCCCTTGTTTTCCTTTTCTGGAAAACTTTCTCGCCCTTAAGAACTGCGCAAAGGTGGTGTGCAAATGTGTAGGTACTGCAGACCCCAGGTGGAGTGGAAGGGAGCGCCTGATATTCTCTTAGCCCCTGCTGCCTCTGTGTCAGCCCCACATACTCACGGTCCTCCCTCCACAGAGAGCCAGTTTGGTGTAGTGG
>NW_015259966.1:0-447 GCF_001447785.1 Gekko japonicus
ATCATCTGCCCATCTCTACCACTTGCAAAATGTTCTTCTTAGTGTTAGGTGATCATTTGATTCTCTGTAGCTTGCCAGCTCTAGGTCTTTCATGCTTTTTTTGGCAAGGAGCAGGATTCTCTTGGCAAGCGTCTGAATGATGTAGCTCTTTTGGGCAAAATGAAAGGTTAATTATGCATTCGCACCTGCCTTCTCAAGGTAGTGGTCGCTTATTCCAGTTAACACAGTTAGTACAGTACTTCTGTGTTCTTTGCATGGCCTGGGAGTAAACTAGTTCTATTTCTCTGTTTGTGTGCACACATGCATGTGTGTTCATGCATTGAAGAAAATTAGTGGCCAACTCTACTTGCCTAGAACAAGGCAGTGTGAAGGGTGTAAAAGAGGATAGTCAGCACCATTATTTCTGTCTAAGAGGACAGAACTGGTTACTTCAGGGTGGATCTGAGG
>NW_015259967.1:0-447 GCF_001447785.1 Gekko japonicus
CAGGTTTGATTTGCACAAGAGAACTAGGGTTGGGGTGTGTGTGGCTAAAACAGTGTAGACAAAGAATTCAAAACTACCCTGACTTCTTGAAGCTCTGGGGAGTGAAGATATTCTGCACATAGCACCACGTAGTACAGGTTTTGGCACTGCAGCTCTCCAAACTGCATTGCTAACCTGCAGAGAGGCAGGGAGCATACAGGAACTTCTGGCCACGGTCTCTCCTCCTGCCGCTGTACTTGGCTGTCTGGTGTTTGGAGGCGGTCTAAGACACCTTGTTCCAGTCCTTTTCTAATGCCACAGTGTTGCATGAAGGCTGCAGTCCACACATTTTCAATCTAAACCTGTGTCTCTGAGAGCTCCATTACTGGCTGTTGTTTGACAGCCAAAGGGGCATACAAGAGAGGGGGTACTGAATCCTCCCCCCATTCCTTGATTGACCTCCCTGCA
>NW_015259968.1:0-447 GCF_001447785.1 Gekko japonicus
CCACATGGTTGGAGCTGTAGCAGAGAATGCACATGTACTGGCAGATATCAATCTTACCTACTTGCAGGATGTTACTTTGAGAAAGCTTTGCTCAGAAGATGAGTGAAGCTGTCCTTGTGGGGTATAACAGGAGAAGTAGTCCTGCAGATATGAGGGTTGCATTCCCTGCTGGGAACTGTAAGAGGTTCTTCCAGGCTTTGCCTTAAAATGTATAATTTTTAGCTGCAGAGTGAGACTTTCTCTTGCAGGCATACACACATCTACCATCTCTTGGGGACAAACGTCAGGAGTAGCCATTTGTTTTCATGCCCAGCTTGAGAGTTTCCCACAGTAGGTTTGATAGCCTTTGGCCAGCAGTCCCTAGGAGATGGGGAGGGCGGGAGGGCAGAGACTAATTTAGATGACATAGTGGCATCATTTCTGGCTGCATAACTGGAAGTGACATTG
>NW_015259969.1:0-447 GCF_001447785.1 Gekko japonicus
CATGCAAAGCTGGCCATGATAAAGGATCACTTACTTTAGCATGGCTCATTTGAATAAACAATTGTTCTTGCTTTTATGTGGTGCTTATGTGAACAGGTGTGTATGTGTTCTCTTATCAATGATATGTATTGTGAATATTGGGGACTGCCCCAATAGCACTGTGTTGCTCAAACAGCAAACTCATTGCTATCTCTTTATATCAGCCTTAAAACAATAAGGAGTCTGTAGTAGCTGTTTTAGCTGCCAACTGCTGCCACTAAATAGCTAAGTGGGGGACCTAAGTCATTAGCTAGGAAACAGAAACATGGAATGAAAAACAGTTGCATCCTGACTGATAGTGGTGTTGACAGGTTTAAAAGCACTGAGGGACCTTTTTTTTGTTAAAAAGGCTAACCATCTGAGAAAGCCTTTTGCATGGTAGGATCCGTACAGTTTAAAGGTGGGGGG
>NW_015259970.1:0-447 GCF_001447785.1 Gekko japonicus
CCTTCCAACTCTATGATTCCATGATTCCCGCATTTCCAGTTCATTTAGTTACCGATCACAAAGCAGCAGCAAGAAACAAGTTAACCGGTGAATCAGCTGATGAGTCAGCTGGATGGAAGCTATAAAATTGCTACCGCTATGATACTATGTTTAATTAGAGCGCAAAACTGCAGCGCCTGGCTTATGATTAATGCTTGTTAAAAAGTCACATACGCCTGCTCGGATCCGAGAACCGGTTAGCTCGAGCAAATAAAACGTCCAGAACCCAAATGATGCAATCTGCTAAAAAGCAGTTGGAAAAAGGACAAACACATAAAGGGAATGGGGGAGGTGGAATCCATTTTTTGGATCCGGATGTATGATTTTGGATGCTACAGAGAAACAGGGAGGATTGGATGCTTTGTAGCACACCCATTGTTCTTCATCAAGATTCGAGTCCAGTGGCAC
>NW_015259971.1:0-447 GCF_001447785.1 Gekko japonicus
TTTAAGTTGCATTCTGATTAGAAATGCTGTGTTCTGCTTGCATTAATTAGGCTCCCTTTGATCAGCTGGTTATAAATCTGGAAATGTGAGTAAGCATTAAGTTCAATATTCTTGTTAATTGGGTATGCCTTATGCTAGATTTATTTTACATTGGTTAGGTATATTGCTGTATTTTTCTACAGTAAAGGCCACATAAGCAGCTACAGACAGTCTAAGTGACAGGTTCAAACAAGCCAATCAGTACTATTTAAGAAACAACAAAATACAACATACCTATCATGGATCAAACAATGATATTGTTTAATACAAGTTTTGAAAAGTTCACCAAAACATTTAAAACAAGTTGAGTGAAAGTTGTTTTCTTAGTGATTCATTCATTCCAGCATGTGGAAGGTCTCAAAACTGTAAGTGCTACATTGGATGAAAACAAAGGCACTTTTTGCAATT
>NW_015259972.1:0-447 GCF_001447785.1 Gekko japonicus
CTTCTTCTTCTTCTTCTTCTTCTGACCTTAGGCTTCCTCTGTGTGTGTAGCTGCACTTCCCATGGCAGCCATTTTGTGGCCCCACCTGCTACCTTGTGTCCAAATTCCAGTGGGGTCCATGGGCTCAAAAAGGGAACCCTATTTGGCAATACTGGCTTTGATGGGCCAATGGTCAGATTCAGGATAAGGCAACTTCTTGTGTGTTCAGAAACAATTTGAACCAAACAGGGCTTTTAAAATAACAGGTGGAATACATACCAGCTTTGATTTTTAGGATACCTCGGAATGCCAGAAGGGATCTTCCAATTGCTCCCTGATGAGAGCGGGTTGTGATTCCGAACCTCCGGCAAAGGTGTGTTAAAGAGGAAGGTGCTGCGGCCACTGGGCCAGCCTCTCAGAGAGGCTGATTGACGTGTTTGTCCCCTGACGGAGCCATGTCAGGGAACT
>NW_015259973.1:0-447 GCF_001447785.1 Gekko japonicus
CCCCGACACAACTGGGGGGATAGCAACCCTAGTCAGCAGCCACAGCAAGACCTGAACTATACTTCTTTCAGGAATTGTACTGGAACTTGGCCCATGGTATTTCACTAGAAAGGCACCTGCTCTTCCTCTTCCCACTGTGATCAGTCACTGCTGTTTCTTATCCCTATATAAATTTGGTCCTGTACTAGTTCCTTCTTTGCTTTCTAAGAAGTTTTTCTTTCTTAGTTTTTCTTGTTCCTGTCCGTATTTCTGCTACCTGCTCTCGTTAATTGCCTGGACGGTCTTTCTGTGTCTCTGGCCTATGATTCCACTTTGGCCCTTGATCAGATGCCTCCCTGGAAAAGGACTGAACCTGTGAAGAGCCATGGCTACCTCATGGACACTTGGGTGCTGCCTTATACTGAATCAGTATCATCAGTATTGTCTACTCAGACTGGAATCAGCTCT
>NW_015259974.1:0-447 GCF_001447785.1 Gekko japonicus
CAGAAATGGATTTCAGCTTTTTGTAACAATATACTTCCAAAATGGAAACATACAAAAGCTTCCCTACTTCTCGGGAGAACTGCTTTAAAAGCGACATTTCTCAGGAGCAAGCTACCGTGCCCTGATTTGGGTGGAACGCCTCCAAGTTAAGTGGGTTGTGAACTGCAACCTAGGAATTGCTGCTCTCATTGCTTCCCACCCGTTTGGCATGTTTTTGAGAGTACTGAGCAATGAAGGCTTTCCTTATGTTCCTTCCTACAAACAGAATGGGTGTAATTTTTTTTTAAAAAATCCTCAGACTGGGGGAAACATATTTCCTGTTTGGGCTTAGTGGAATGTAACAAAAAGTGCTGGCAAATATGTAGTTATGCCAGGAATTCCATCTGTTTCGCAGCATTTTAAGAAGTTGCAGATGCTTGAGTGAGTTTTGTTATCATATAGCTGAGT
>NW_015259975.1:0-447 GCF_001447785.1 Gekko japonicus
CCAGCAGGGCTTTCCTTATGTTCTTATTTCCACAGAGGCCTTGAATGTACTGTTACTGTTCGGAGAGCCAGAGTGAGCAACTTAAATAGATGAGCCACAAAAACTGGAAACCAAAACTTCTCAGTGAAAAGTAATGAGAGATGGAAAATAGCACATAAAAGAGAAACATTATATATACCATTATGTGTGAAAGGAGACCAGTGTTCCAAAACCTCGGTGATTTATTATTTTGAATAACAATGTGGAGCATATTTTGAAGAATCTAGTAATCTTACAGGAATTTACTTGGGTGAGCTGTAAAAATCTTGCAGAATGGAAAGAGTTGTAGATCAAATGCAGTACAGATTTGTTTTAGAAAACCTCTCTCCTCACCTCCTCGAGTCAACATCTCTTGTGGTGCAGTCAGAGCAGCAATCCAGCAAATGGCTGTGTTCAGGGGTCATTTAG
>NW_015259976.1:0-447 GCF_001447785.1 Gekko japonicus
ACATAAAGATAAAACTCAGGAAGCTGGCTGCTTTTAAAACAGCACCACTTGCTTGCTTTAGCTGTTCTGTTAACGACTTCTCAGACCAGGCACTTCATCAGAAGATTCTGCTATTAGTTACGGGGGAAAGCAACATGTAATTAAAGCAGGGTCCCTCAGTAATGGTGAGACTGAACAGATGGAATGAATAGCTAATGTATCAGGGCTCTGAGTGTTTTAATGGCTTTAAGATGGATCTGTAACACTCCGAGACAATAGAGAGACTCAAAACATGGAAGTTTAAATGTCCCACCCGATTAACACTCTTGACTGCCTAGCTTAAGGCAAATTCACATAACCATGTTTTCCCTGTCTTACGAATCCTATATTGGTGGTGGAACCTTGTTTAATGCCTGGCCACAAGATGGCTCAATCAGTGTCTCCAGGGGAAGGGCCTTCTCAAGTCGT
>NW_015259977.1:0-447 GCF_001447785.1 Gekko japonicus
AGAGAATGTTGCAATAACTACTTAACAGTGTTACTAATACTTACCGCAATGCTTAAGAAATCAGAGAAATCAGTAGTTCTCCTTTTACAACATGACCAGCCCTGTAAAATGCAGGCAAGAAAGAAAAAGACATTAAAAAACCTTCAGCTACATTCTGACTGAAAGGCCTCAAAATAGTTATGCCTGCACACCTACTTTAAGAGCATCGTGAAAGACCGGCACTCCTGGGTGATACGTGCAGGACACTGAAAAAAGACCAAAAAAGAGAGAATGATTAACTGAAAATGTCAAACAACGCTTTTGATTTATAGGGTTAGGTTAGCAATTTACTTAGTTTTTGAACTCATTTACTCTGGCTTGACTACACTCAAAGATTTTCAGAATACCACAAATACCCAGCTGCTCATGAGAATCGTTAATAAGAAGAGTCCTGCTGGATCAGCCCGG
>NW_015259978.1:0-447 GCF_001447785.1 Gekko japonicus
CAAGAAGGTTATTCCCATTATATATCAGTCTGAGGCTAAGCCTCTTTTATCATGAGTTTGATGAGAAGTTTTACAGTTTTCTATAGTGATTGAAAAGAGAGTACAGATCCAGAACTCCTATGTCCTTGCCTAACCCCCAAAACATACTGGATTATTTTTCAAGGAACATTGCTTATAAAAAAAATTCAGGGTTAGGATTGATATATGGTTCACATTTCGGTTCGGTCAACAGAATATTCTACGGGGCTAGAGGATTCAGCAACTGAGGGGGTATTGGTTATGTGCTATATCCCTGGCATGTTAGTAGGAATACTATGTGAATTGAGCCTCTACAAACCATTATGAGCTTTCAGTGTGGCCATCCTCCAATGCCATGCAGGCCCTGAGGGCTGCCAAGCTGCAACCCAAAGGTTAATGGGTATTAGGGCTGCCAAGTGGGGGCGGGGG
>NW_015259979.1:0-447 GCF_001447785.1 Gekko japonicus
TGAAGTCAATGGTTTTAGAAGAATGTAACTGTTTAGGACTGTACTTTAAATTTATCAGTAGCAATTTGTACAAACTACCCAAGATTCTTTAAAGGTGTTCTAGCAGTTTAGCCCTGTGGGTAAAAGCTGATGTTCAAAAGCCAGGCTTATATTCTTAAAAGCTAATGTTTATAAATCTTTCTCTTTTGGTCTTTTATGAGTATATGGGAAAGCGATGAGAGACAGGAAAGAAGATAGGGACAATGTAATCTTAAAGTGGCTGTAAATTACTTGGATATCTGACTTTTCTCTAATTGAGAAGCTAGCTGGAGGATATTATAGTCCCCTTTACATGTCATATTTTATTGCTGATTCAAAGTATGTCATCTCTGTCTGAGAATTTAGTATGCTTCAAACAGTTCAGAATGATGATATTGAAACCAACCCCCACCTTTGTTTCCAGTTTGA
>NW_015259980.1:0-447 GCF_001447785.1 Gekko japonicus
GAGGCTGGGCAAGACCGAGGGAGGAAGGATTGGCCTCAGGTCACTTAGAGGCTAAGCACAGACTTGAATTGGTCTTCCCAGTCTTGTCGGACATTCTAATCACTATGCCATACAGCCTTTGCCAGGCAGTCAAATTAAGATCTTTTGCACAAGGAGCCAACATCTGATACAATATCCAGCAATTTTCATGCAGGGGGAGGGGAGGGTCTTGGGGAGCAGGGCGTAATTGCCATGATCACATGTCAGTTTTATGATGCACCATTTCTAGGCCAAAAACAGCAATTCAGGAACAGGATAAAACGAGAAGCCAGGCAGAAAGTCCATGGAGACATCATAGAAAAGCTTCCTTTATTACTTTTTTAGTGTATTGAAGCGAATTTGTAGGGCTGTGGATACTTTGCACCAAACATTCTCTGGGAAGACAACCAAAATTTTGCAGACCGTGCA
>NW_015259981.1:0-447 GCF_001447785.1 Gekko japonicus
CGAGATGCCCCACTGTAGCTACGGACCTGGAGACTACGAAAGACGACTGTCCAGAGGAAGGCAATGGCTAGCTACCTCTGCTTCTCACTTGCCTTTTGAGCCCCTTGCTGGGGTCACCATAAGACTGCTATGACTTGATGGCCCTTCACACACACACACACACACACACAATCTTGTCTTCTCATGACTATAAAAGAAATGACGCTGCTCTCTTTGGCTATATGGGTTGGCTTCCTGGCCTAAGCCTTTATAGCCAAGTAAGCCATTATGCCAGCTTCACAGAGGCTAGAGGACACCTTCCCCAGATATCTAGTTTATAATGAGGGCCTTAGCTAAAATCAAGCAAGGTCTGCAGGATCTACAACCTTGGCTCCATCAATAGCCAGATCTACCTCTCGGGACCTAACCAGATGTGACACTGGGGCTGCGGTCACACGCACTAAATGA
>NW_015259982.1:0-447 GCF_001447785.1 Gekko japonicus
CCTCACTTAGCTGACAGTAATAAATGACCTGAGTTAAAACAGTTCAAGAGTTTTGCTCTACTAAGCGGCAACAGGAGGCCACAAAGAACAAATACTCACACAAAGAGTTTAGACTATTCAAAGGATATCATCAACTTAAGAGAGGCCAGGCTACGATGGCCCTTTTTATGACTATACTGTCAAGCAACTATCTTTTTTCAGTTCAGCACTGAAGAGCACTAACAGCAAAGCTTTTTGGAGAAGCAAACGCATTAAGGCAAGCCTATAATAGATCTGACTAGCACTACAGTGGACTAACTTTGTTAATAATGCAACAAGCTGATCACACAGAACCTAATTCATTTACCTCAATTTCTATTCTGGCCCTTCCCAATGGCTCAAGGCAGATCACACTTGCATATAAGATACCTAATGAATTTCAAAGTACCCCATGCCTGCTTAATCCTG
>NW_015259983.1:0-447 GCF_001447785.1 Gekko japonicus
ACTGGGTTTCAGGAATATCGGCAAATACCAAAAGATTTTGGGCACAGTAGACCCGAATCTGAAAAATTCTGATTTTTTTTGTGTGCACACCCCTACTCAAAAGCTTTTGTGTTCCCCCCATCCTGCCCAAGCAAAAACATCTCTCACTCACAATTCTTGTTACAATTATAAGGTTTTACAATGCATTGTGCTCACCTCTCTGTAGAGTGCTCTCGCAAGATGGACTGCATATATTTTCACGCTGTGCATTTATTAAATCTGCAACCAGAGCCTCAATGGATCTGTGGTGTTCAGTAGACAGGTGGCGTTTCCTTTCCATAGCCTTCCTTATTTCATCCAGGCTGAAACCCATCTGCATCACATCCTGGACAATATGGCTCTGTGAAAGCTCCTCATCTGCAGTACAAACAGTAGATGAAAAATGATACCTGGAAATTATTGCAAGCC
>NW_015259984.1:0-447 GCF_001447785.1 Gekko japonicus
CCCCCCCAGTCTCCCAGAATGGTTGGTTTGAAAGGTGATGCCACACTCTAAGCTGCTTCTTTCTATTGGAATCAGCTTGAGAGTCATGTTTTTTCTCAAACAAGGGTCTGATGTCCTTCCCACAATTATCTGCCTGTCAATCCTTTCCTAACAATGCTGCAAGTAATCATATCCCTAAATAGGCAAAGACAGTTTCAAAGGCACTAATGTGTGTACCTTTTAAAGAATCCTTTTGAAATTCAGGCCAGATGCTACTGACATCAGTAGAACTCGCAAACACTATTCTCATCCCATTTACTTAGGCTTACTTCTAAATGACTGTGCTGAGGGTTGAAGCATAAACAGTTATCTTCGGATTTATGGTGGTTCTTTCCAGAGCTTTATTCAGGTTAGACTGCTCACACAGTAGGGTCAGAACCACTTCATCAGGTCCTGCCCCTGAGTTAC
>NW_015259985.1:0-447 GCF_001447785.1 Gekko japonicus
TCCTTTTTGACGTGTGGTCAAAAGGCTCCCTATAGACAACCAATATAACTGGCATGACCGAGTAGTGCCTGTGGTATTTCTGGGTTTTTTGATGGTTAAGTAAATATTTCCAGATGCACAGAGGCAGGTTTATATGTGACCTGAAATGCAGTGAAATGCTGCCGGCACTCTATTTAATTGGTAATAATCTGAGGTAATGAAAAGTCTCTCTTACTATTGTTAACTTTTGTAACTGGCTGTTTATATGGTGCGATTCTTTTACCATGGGTGATATCTGAGGCCTTTAGTAATGGAAACACGTTTCTTAAATCATACAGGTATTACATGCTGCTGATAACTATTCTGGTGCTCAGTTATAGAGTTAACTGTCTAGGACTGGATTTAGCAGTTGAGGGGACTCAGTTTTCAGTGGAATATCATTGAGGTTACAGGGCTGGTAAAAACTAA
>NW_015259986.1:0-447 GCF_001447785.1 Gekko japonicus
TAATACAGGACTTTCTGGCTCCTGTGTGGGCATCACTGGGAATAAGAAGCTACTCGGCCAACTTGGGTCCCCAACCACTGAAACACCCCCCCCCCAGCTCCTCTTGCTTCACTCCCTGCTTTTCACAGGGCACCCTGCTGCCACCAGCAGCTCAATTCTCAGTGGTTGTGTCCAGGCCGAGGACTAGTAAGAACACTGGAATGAACACACCATAACCAAGGACCACTGAAGAAGTGCACTGAAGATGTGGGTTTGAGTCTCCTCCTGCCACCTGTGTTTTCTTAGCAGGTGGACAGACGGACAAGGATCCGTGTTCGCTGTGTCCACTCCAAACACAGCCTCCATAGCTTACTGGCAGAGGCAACCCTTATAGAATGTGCCAGGCTCCTCCTGCATAGAGGTCCATGATGTGGGGACCAGGCCCATAGTCAGGATTTTTTTAATTCA
>NW_015259987.1:0-447 GCF_001447785.1 Gekko japonicus
CTTCTCTCTTCTTCTTCTTCTCTTCTTCTCCTCGCCTCTCCTTGCTGCTGATCTCCTGGAACTATTTGAATCTGCTTTAAGTGGCTTGCCTCTCGGGTTAAAAGGACAGCCAGATCAATGCCCACTTCAGAAACGGCATTAGTCAACTCTGATCCTTGAAAGGGCTTCTCTTATCTAAAGACCAAAGTACTGTAGCCTTACAAGAGAAAGCTCCCTTTTTGTGCATCTGATGTCATGGCATTGGCAAGGAAGTGGATACCATGCTACAAATTGTGTGAGCATTACCACCGGATTAGAAATGGGGTTGTTTCAGAGGAAGCTTCCGCACATACAAAACAACGCACTTTCAATCCGCTTTCATGCGCTTTGCGACTGGATTTTCTAGTGTGAGATGGCAAAATCCGCTTCCAAATGGTCACTGAAGTGGATCGAAACAGCATTATTTAG
>NW_015259988.1:0-447 GCF_001447785.1 Gekko japonicus
CCTCAGGAAGCATTGAAAATCCGCAAATCCTTAAAAGCAACAACCTCTCGCCTTCAAAAAGAGAATATCAGATACCGCTGGCTGGCATCGGGAGGTCTACAAGTTTCATATAAAGGTTCAACACTACAGGCAACGGATGAAGAATCAGGGCTGGAACTCTTAGAAGCTTTAAGAATCTCAGAGCCCATGGACACTAACAAACGAACGGGCAAAAGGCGCCATGAATCACCTGACTCCCCAGAAAGAAACAGCAAACTTTCCTCCTGGGAGACAGCCAACAACATATAACTCTTCCAGAACGTGCCGAAAATCCAAGGAAACAGTAACCTAAACGTTGTTTTGCATGACTTGCCAGTTAATGTCTTTATGTGTTTTATTAACTTAAAAGGTTTTTGTGACTTAACATACAAGAATTTGCAGGAGGGGAGGGAGGGGTTTGTAGTTTT
This sequence comes from Gekko japonicus, assembly GCF_001447785.1. Taxonomy (NCBI): domain Eukaryota; kingdom Metazoa; phylum Chordata; class Lepidosauria; order Squamata; family Gekkonidae; genus Gekko; species Gekko japonicus. Next base: position 447 of record NW_015259988.1, read on the forward strand.
G
>NW_015259989.1:0-447 GCF_001447785.1 Gekko japonicus
TTATCATTGTGGGATGGTTGTCTGCCACTGAAATTAAAAGCTAAATGGCAGTTTTATCCTGGCAGCGGAATGGAGGGAGCGGGGCGGAAACTTTCATCTGTTGCTGTGGAACTGCAGGGCAAATTCCCAACACCATCCTGGTGGCCTGGAAGAGAATGGAACAAATGTGCCATTGCTAGGCAATCACAAATGTTTTCTCTTCCTTAAATCAACAACACAGCTGGTTGAATCCAGAGCACATCTGTGCACAGGATGTTGGAAAAAAGTCATAGAGCTAAGAAAAGACAACAGGGACAGTCACTTCCTGTTCCCATTTGAAAATTAGCCAGTTAGCTGGCTGGACTGTGGCCAAACTAGGAAGCCATTTTATCTCAAATATTTATTTAAAATATTTATACCTCACCTCTGTACAAATATCTGTGTGGCAGCTTAGCCTAATTAAAATCC
>NW_015259990.1:0-447 GCF_001447785.1 Gekko japonicus
CAAACAAAAAGAAAGCCACTCAAATCCTCCAGTGATATCAGAACCTAGGACCAGTAGCAGATTATTGGCATGGAATTGAGTGAACGTATAAGGGTAGATCATGCAAAACAAACACTGGCTCCGGGGTTACTAATGTCATCCGAACAGTACCTGTGTGAGTGTTGAGATGGTTTCTCAGCAGTGTGACCGTCCGGAAGGCTCTACCACAGAGGTGGCATTTATGCGGCCTCTCATCGGTGTGGCTTTTCATGTGGCGATCCAGATTAGAACGGCGTGGACAGGTATAACTGCACAGTTCACACTGGAATGTCTTCTTCACTCCTATACAGAAAGTCAGTCTTTAATGGTAGCCCATCCATACAGACCAGTGCATATGACTATGAGTAACACTGATGCCCTCTATCCTACAAACCCCTACTCCAAGGCACAGCTGTCTTCACGCTCCCC
>NW_015259991.1:0-447 GCF_001447785.1 Gekko japonicus
TGGTAGTCCCTTCCAACTCTGAGATTAAACACATGAATGACACAAGTGACCTGCAGATCAAACCATGATTGGCTATTTGCCCTTCCCATGCTTCAGATGAGCTGTCCATCAGGCAAGTTCTGTAGTTCTCCCCAAAAGGACCTGGCATGTTTTAACTGATCATATGCTTTGGGGTGATTTTTAAAAAGAGAAATACTACCAATGCAGGGTTAAACGCAAGATAAAAAATTTTTTAAGGAGCATCATTGCAAATGCAGAAATTTAGCCACACATGCATTTTGACAGTTGACTGCAAATCCTTTCTCTAGTAAATCATTACTTACATGCATAAATATACCATCACAGAGAACTTAAATATAATCTCTGATCCAACACTTCTCAGAGACAGGTCCAAAGCTGAGATCAACGATATCATTTCTGCAAATAACTTCATATGAACAATGTAGT
>NW_015259992.1:0-447 GCF_001447785.1 Gekko japonicus
AAAAAGGGTGATATTGTCCAGTGACCCCTTATTTCCGCAATCTCTTTGTATAACATGGCATTTTCTTGAGGGGGGCAGTGAAAAGTGAGGATGATCCATTTCTGTGAATTCCTTTCATTTGTGGAAGTTTGGATACAACTTTAATGCACTTCCACCACAGGGCTGGGACACAAATTATGTACCTCCACATGCACACTAAGACTGCAATTCTGAGAAAATAAATGTGACGTCACTCCCCTGGAAATCAATGGGATTCACTTTTAAGTAAAGATGGTTACAATAAGCTATAACAGATTTATTGTGTCATATGTAAGATTCTATTTGCCTCCTCCTGGCAGCTCCCATCTCCTTACTTTCCCCTACTGCCATCTCCTTCCCACCCATCCGTTTACTGATCTTTCATCTGTCCCAATTTTTTGCTATATTTATTATTTATTTACTTCATTC
>NW_015259993.1:0-447 GCF_001447785.1 Gekko japonicus
CAAACTGGCTCTCTGGAGTGCTGACCCTCAAAAGCTTGTACCCAAAACATCTTCTGGTTCTCCAAGATGCTAAAGGGCTCAAACCCAGCTGTATCCTTTCAACATCATTCACTGGAGGGCAAGACCTTTGTAGGCTGTGTTTTGTAAGGACATTTATCTCCCAGGAACTCAGAACCTTTCCCTGCAGTCAGTCTGCCTTGCCACTCTTTCTACCTTCAGTTTTTCTTCCCAAATTAGATTTGCCCCTTCCTGCATTCTGTTTGGTTGCAAAGAAGCCCAGTTTTTCTCAGGCTTATTGAGTTTCTGCCCTCTTTTCTAAAATGGGTTTGCAATTCCTCTAGATTGTTTTCCTCATTAAAAGGCAATTAGTTTAATCAGGCATCTAGCAAAGAGCACCCCCCCCCATTCTTCTTCCTGCAGTCCTCGGTAGCACACCGCAGACCAGCC
>NW_015259994.1:0-447 GCF_001447785.1 Gekko japonicus
ACACCCAAATTTCCAGGAATTTCCCAACCAGCAGCTAGCCACCATATGCACATTACTCAACACAACCCTGGTCTCCATAAAAATCACAGCACAGTCTCGTTTTTACATTTTATTTTGCTTCTGCTCTTAGTGTAAAAATATAAAAATCACCAACGTATAAATCATTTTAAACATCTGTACAACTTTACTGCTCAGTTCGGGCCCTACGTCAAAACCTCATTTTATTTTAACTGTGGTTTCTTTGTGGAACCAGGATCCGGCTTACAGACAATCATATAAACCCTGGTTTGTCTTGACTAATTCTGATTTCATCGCCTTCCCTCTAGCCAGGCATCTCTGTTTCTGGCAGTGCTCAAGGACGGCACCAGGGAACAGAGTTGGTATGCCAGGTCCATACAGAATGAGAACACTCAGCAACCCTAGCATTTGCTCCGCTGTTTCACCAAA
>NW_015259995.1:0-447 GCF_001447785.1 Gekko japonicus
CAGCTAAAAATGAGTTAAACAATTAAAAGATCCTTTAGTCAGTACTTAACAGCTGCTGCTGCCGCCACTGTGGCCACTGTTGAACACCAAACAACCCTGCATTGCTTATAAACATCCTACACAGAGCACAGCAACTTGAACTCTTTACTTTCAATAGGAACACTGAATAAACACACATAGGACCGCAACCAGATTCTGTGCATAGTCAGGCTCTGCTATGCTCCCCGAAACCCACTTTTCTGGGTGTGTCTAACAGCATAGGTTTAGAAGTTTCTCATGCCTTCTAGTCTTTAAACTACTAACATGCAAAGATAATGGAATTAGCAACAAATATTTGGATATCTAACACATTTTATTAATGTATTTTCAGCCTGATCCAGTGCAGAAAATCCATTGAAAGGTTTACATATACCCATTAATAAGGTAAAGGTAGAGGTTCCCTTGCTC
>NW_015259996.1:0-447 GCF_001447785.1 Gekko japonicus
GTACCAACGAATTTGAGCTGTTGTGTCACTGTTCAGAAACCTATTGGATAAAGATTGTGACATCACTGATGACAACTGACATGCTTTCCCTATCATCAGGAAATGCACTAGACTATTCTCCATTATTGTACCACAATTTTAACAATTTTATTTTTATTTTGAAAATTGTCCCTCACAATCCCTCTGGCACTAGAGCACACACTCTAGAAGCGAGGGGAAGAATCACATTGCTTCTAGTGATATCACAATGGTAGCCTAAAGGGAGCAAGTCACTCTCAAGCCCTCCCAAGTATGATCATCTGTACAAATACATGCATTTGAAAAGAAGTGAGCTTCTTAAAGAACGTACTTTGATTAAAGAACTCTGATGTACTTTGTCCTTCATTCAAATTAATGAGTGGCCTTTAAAGGATACACTCCTCAATCACAGCAAATTATTTATCAACC
>NW_015259997.1:0-447 GCF_001447785.1 Gekko japonicus
AATAATGTGAACTGTTAGGTGGAAATGTATTGTGCCTGGTACCTTGGTTACTGTACACATGGGCAGAGAGGCAGTTGGATGGATCCTCCAATTCTCTCCCTGAAAGAAAACAAATCTTTTTTTGCTGGTCTGCTTAGGATGGCATCCTAAAGGGCTTCTGGTGGCTCACCTTCATGAGCACAAGTCCGCAGTGAACCGCATTCGAGTCTCTGATGAGCATTCTATTTTTGCCACTTGCTCAAATGATGGAACGGTGAAAATCTGGAACAGTCAGAAAATGGAGGGCAAGACTACCACCACCAGGTAATGGGGCAACATGGAGAAGGGGCCAGCTCTTGCACGGCTGACTGTTTCTTAGCTACAGCTTGGGCATAAAGTTAAAACCACATCTCCATTTTGGGAGATTTCAAATACATTCACATGATTTCTTCAAAGTGAAGAAGAAGA
>NW_015259998.1:0-447 GCF_001447785.1 Gekko japonicus
AAACCTTTACCTTTACCTTTAATTAATCTTTGAATGATAGTGCACCATCCTTTCTCCTAAGAGCCCAAGGTGACTTACAATGTATCATTCAAAATATTTCTCATAAAACCTCTCAGCTCGCATCGACAATAGCCCAGGCACGTAGTCACAAAACTCCACAAGAACGCCCTCTGAAACAGTCTTTTAGATGTAGGAGCCCTAGGTCATGGTAGGTTAAAGTTGCAAACTAGAGTCTTGCATTGAATTCAGAAGTAAATAGGACGGCACTGGAGCGGCTTCAAATATGCCACTGTGTGGCAGTAGGGGCAGTGAAATCATCATAGTTGTCTTCAAGGGCCGCTCCATCTACGGTACATTACAGTAGCCTAACTCCTGCCAGGGTCCTCATATCAGGGCCATCACAGACTCTAGGAGTGCAGACTCTAAACTGGGGAGAACCAGGTTTGA
>NW_015259999.1:0-447 GCF_001447785.1 Gekko japonicus
GCTTGTGTACGCAGAACAGCCTGGCTGGATGGTGGCCAAAGACTTCATGACACAGCCTAGGTGTATTCAATAGTAGCAAGCACCACAGGTTGTCTTGAAAGAGCGACGGGATGAGTCACATCCCCCGAGTGCACATGAAAAGTGGATCTGATGGCAATTACCAGGGTGTGAATTGTTTCTTGCCTTAATTACCTGCCAGTTTTGACAGCTCCTTGATTTGTGTCCTTAAGGCTGTCTATTTTCCAACTTTAAAGTTAATTCTATAATTAATTGAATACTAAGAGCAGCTCTTCAAAGACGCATGTGGTCTGCGAGAGGACGGGGTTCCCAGCGAAACGTTACCGGAGTTTCTCTGGAGACGTATTTTCAGTTGCAGGAGAGCCCACCCTTATGCTCATGACCTCTGTTCTTATACTGCTGTGAACCCCTCTGAGCCCCACTTTCTAC
>NW_015260000.1:0-447 GCF_001447785.1 Gekko japonicus
TAGCAACTTAGAGACCAATAAGATTTCCAGGGTATAGGTTTTAAGGAGCCAAAGATCCTTTGGTGTCTGAAGAAAGGAGCTTTGGCTCTCAGAAGCTTAAGACCCTGGAAATTTGGTTGGTCTCCAAGGTAATACTGGACTTAAATTGAGCTGTTCTACTGCATACCAATATGGTGACCCTCTGAGACTGTAGTCAGTGATCTCATCCAAGGCACCTAACTGCTCATCCAAAGACAGACCCGGAACTCCTGACTGGGCTACAGATGGTTAACCATCCAGGAAGGAGAAGGGTGTGTGATGAAGTATACATACTCATATAGCCCTGAGCCGTACATCAAGCTACAGGGTGAGAAAGAAAGGCAGAACTCAAGTAAAGGTGGCTACCAATGAAAGAAAAGGAGGTAAGTTTGGTAGGAAAGGCAAAGCCAGGGGTCATTTCCTGCAGGA
>NW_015260001.1:0-447 GCF_001447785.1 Gekko japonicus
CCTCCCTCCCTCCCTCGTGGGAGCAGGCTGAGACAACTTATCTCCTTGATGGCCTGCTTGGCTTTATGTCTACTTCACGCCTTGGAAATGGAGACGGGGCTCGGCCGCCTCCTTGTCTTAATTCTTCTCTAATTGCTGACCTACGCAAGCTTCCAGGCCTGGTGTTGGGGGGGGGGCGTTTGCTGAGAGAGCCAAAGTCCCCGAAGGAAGTACAGCCTCCACTTGTCAGGCCCTGGCAGGGTGCCCAGGTCGCTGGCACCTGCTGAGGTGCAGCCGGCAAGAATCTGAGCACAGGCAGTCTTGGGCGTCGCCCCTGCCCTCGGGAACTCTCTCCCCGCAAGGCACCTCCCCTGGCACCGCTGCCCTCTGCCAGCCCTGAAAACCCGCCCGCCCCAGAGACGGCCTTGCAGGGCAGCGGCTGCTTTTTATACCGGGTGTTCCGACGTT
>NW_015260002.1:0-447 GCF_001447785.1 Gekko japonicus
ATTTCAGTCCACAGTGTGTTTACTTTGCCCTCAATAGGACTTTTCCATGGTATGTTGGTTGTTCTTTTGCAGTCTGAATGTTCTTTCCTCAAAACAAGTTCAATGGTCCATATAATGAACATATTCAACAAGTATTTAAGGAGATGTGGACTTGACATGTGGAACTGAAGTATCTGTGAAGCCGGACTTGTAACAATAGTTGCTTTTTGAGAGTGATGGTCATAATGAAGTGTCACAGTAGGATCTACAAGCTGAGGGGCACAAGGAATAGGGGGGAGGTGAGACAATTTGGAACCACCCCTAATCTCACCCTGCAGGATTCTGTAAGATCTCAGATGCTTGAAAAAGCTGGTTTCCTCCCTTCCTTTCCTATTACTGATGTTCAGCTATTTTACTCATGGTGTTCCATCTGGAGCACATTCAGTCCTTGTCAGGCTGTTCCCCCCT
>NW_015260003.1:0-447 GCF_001447785.1 Gekko japonicus
TGTTGTCTGAGCAATGCAGTGCACTTTGCACATTACCATGGTTCTTCTCAAGTGCCAGTGCAAGCTACAAATGTGCAAAATAATTGCAACCTAATTCAGAACACTCAATAAAAAATAAGTTTTTTGAGTGTTTGAGGATGCTGCTCACAGTTTGAAATCGAGTTGTGATTAGTGTGGGAGAGAATCTGCTTATCAGTAGTTGTGACTAACTTAGGGTCTTGAATGGGTTTCTTACCACAAGATTCTGTTTTGTTTGTTACACGGAGCAGATTGTAAGACATGTTTTACAGTGTAAGCTCCTTGGGAGCAGGGACCGTTTTTTGTTTTGCTTATGAAGCTCTAAAGCACCAAGTAGCCTAATGGCACTAATTACATAAATCAATACTGAAACAACCAAGCCGCGTGGTGCACCCTCATTGTCAGAAGCCTGTAATTTGAAGGGGTGAA
>NW_015260004.1:0-447 GCF_001447785.1 Gekko japonicus
TGTAATCCCTTTTTATTGCACTGTCAATTGTATGTACAGCACTGTGACTGCATTTTAAAGAGCTTGTGTTTGCTGGTGCATGCGTTTATCTAGCAGAATTGCTTTGCCACTTAGGAATGTACTTCACATGAGGCTGTACACTTAAGAATAAAAATATTAGTGCTTTATTATAAGGAAACTACCTGCTGGATAGGAAAGAGCAGAGGTACCTTTTACAGTGTCTGCCTATCCAAAAATGGATAGGGACAGAGAGGGGAGCACATTTTGCTACTGGGGTGGTTGGATAAAGAAGAAGGAAGAGCGATGAGCATTTGAAAGGAAGTTTCCCAGTGCATAGAAGTCTAAGGTCAAAGGGACAGGAGCAGAACAGAACAAAGCAAAAAGGTCTATAGCAGGGGTGTAAAACATGCCACCTGGAGGCCGAATCAGGCTCCCGGAGGGCTTCTA
>NW_015260005.1:0-447 GCF_001447785.1 Gekko japonicus
GGGGCTTGTGGATTCCCCTGTCTGATTTACCAGCAAACTTCTGGATTACTCTACTCTGGATTACTCTACCTTAAGTATGAGCTAGGGAAGGCCAGTTTCATTTGCATTTCACCCCTGTTTTGAGAGTCTGCTACTCTGTTCTGTTTGCTGCTCTACTGTGGCCAATATGCTGATAGCTGTGTTAGACGTCTTACACCAGGAGAGAAATAGTACTGTTTGTTGTGTTCTTCCTTTGATTAAAGCACTATAAAAATATTTCGTGATTAGTATTACTATTTCTTCTACATGCACACAGTTCTGAAATTCTTCAAGGAAAAGCACAGCCTTTTCTCTTGTGCATATTGTATGTCAAAGTGCTGATTAAAAAGAGCAGTACTCGAGAGCTGTGAACTGCCCAGCTTAAACAAAGCTGACAGAATCTGGTTTGTTGTTGTTGTTCAGTCGCAC
>NW_015260006.1:0-447 GCF_001447785.1 Gekko japonicus
CTGAGGTTTAGAATCCAGCTTGTGAAGATAAAAACTTTGATTTCATCACGTTCCTGCATTCATCTGTCACATGAAACTGCCTTATCAAAGTCTATCAAGGTAATTATTGTTACTCGGACTGCAGAGACAACATTAACCTTTTACACTTGTTGTTTGTAACTGAAGATGCTATGGGAACTTGTGCACAAAAAGAATGCACTATGTCTCAGCCACAACTCCACCCAATAGGAGTTTGGGGACCAGAATTGGTTTCAAACCAGGCATCCTTAATCATGCTATGCACAAGAAGAAAAGAAAGTAAGGAGGTACGCTTATAAGCATGGGGTGGGGAAGCCATATTCATACATATCTCAGTTTCACTGGAGCTTCTTATGATGCTTGATTGCAGCTTAAAATGTGGCCTTACAAAGATATATACTTACCACAACCAGTGTTCCCTCTAAGCTG
>NW_015260007.1:0-447 GCF_001447785.1 Gekko japonicus
TTTTCTACAAAAAGAGCCCTGCCTGGACTCCATTCCCAAAGACTCGCGTAGTTCCATTTTAAACGGCTTTGTTCTGTCCACTCCCGTGACCTGTTGTGGCTACAGTTTTTGGCTGACTCGTTTTGAATTCCCAGTGCAGCTGGTTGTAGTAAGGCAGGCTGCTGTTGTGCACGGGATTGTCTTTCTGGCTAAGTTTAGTTTATGAACCAATCCCAATACAGGTTGACAGTTGTGTATTGTTATAATGCCCAGCGCGGTTGACATGGTCAGATATTCACACAGGTTAAAATCGTTTGTTGAGCATTGGTGGGGGACACCAGGGGAGAGGACAATGAAAGTTGACATTGCAGCAATTCCATGATGTCCCTTTTGGCATGAATAGGGTTGCTCGGTCCCTTGCCATGGCAGGAGAACTCCTGCCAGCAACCATTTCTTCCCGTCACTACT
>NW_015260008.1:0-447 GCF_001447785.1 Gekko japonicus
GATTCTGCGCACTTAACCACTACACCAAAAAGCTGTGGAATCAGGCACTGAACAATACGCAAACTCAATAAGAATTATAATATAACAATCATGTAATTATATAATATTGATAACAACGCAGCAGTCATACAATACTGTGATCATAGAAAAATCATGAGAAGGTGAAAAGTCATAAGAAGGTACAAAGATCCTGGGTGTATCCTTTGTTTCCAGTCACATCTTCTTCAGCAGAAATAACACAGATATGGACATTTTGAGTATTTTGTGTCTTCCAAACAGTAATCTTTTTGTAAGGCTCTCCCCCCCCCCCCAGTTTTCAGTCTTCACCACCAAACAGACGGGCAACCAGTCTCAAACTCAAATGACCCACTCTCAAGTGTTCTTAAGCTGGTATACCCTCACAACTTCTTTCAGCTTCGCCAGGTCAGGCAATTTGCCACCTACCTC
>NW_015260009.1:0-447 GCF_001447785.1 Gekko japonicus
CAGAGCATTTGAAGGTTCAGCCTCAAAATCCACAGCAAAGGCAGGGAAGAATAAAGAGCCGCAACAGTCTGTTCATTGACTTTCAAAGCAGAGCCGTGACCTCTAGGAAATGTGCCAGTGAATAGTGAATGCAAGGGGAGGAGAGGATGGTCCGGGGACAAAAAAAGAAATCCACTCCGCATCGCCTAGTCCTCTTTGTTCTGCACATTATGATAATGACACCTTTCCTTTCCCGTTATTCTGTAGATACGGGTCATTATTTTGGTGTCTGGAAACAGAAAACTTGGCTTGAAGGGAAATTCTATACAGGAAGGCGGATTGCAACATTCATAACCCCTCTCTTGCCTGCCAAGATGAAACAGCTGCTCAGGCATTTTCAGCCGTGACAGAGTCCACGTTCGACTCATTTGCAAGTTGCATGTTGATCATGGGCACCGATCCATCTTC
>NW_015260010.1:0-447 GCF_001447785.1 Gekko japonicus
ATCTATCTCCGTATTGGAAGGAGAAGTTGAATCTGACTTACCACCAGGTCAACCACTGTCCAAAGTTGAGTCTGAGCAGACGGACAGATGATGGCCACCCAACCCACATAGAATGTCCCTATGATACCTTGGGGAATGGGACGATACTTACCATTGACACCCAGATTCGAGCGGGTACTACTATTCACATCATTTCTTTTCATACCTGTGGTCAACCTCTAGGACCAACAGACCCCCTTCTCCTGGAGTTGAGAGAAGAGAGGTGGATCCAATGGTTGACTCCAATGACTGCTTCAGAACTGAGCCCAGATGAACAAATGGGGGAAGCCTCCTCGGCCTCCCCAACTGAAGACCGGAAAATGTCCATGGAGCAAATGATGCACATGGCTCAATCTTTATAAATAGAAAAATAACAGTGTCTGAACACAAACCCAGAGATAAAATCCT
>NW_015260011.1:0-447 GCF_001447785.1 Gekko japonicus
TCCGCAAATTTCCCTGAGGAAAAGAACAAAAGAAGTCAATCCTCAGCAGGTGCCATTACTCCAGAAGGGATAGCAAAAGAAGTTCCTCTCTCCTGTTTAAATCTCTCAGCGGGGCTGAAAAACGCTTCACCTTGGCTGAATTGTGCCTCTGACGCATGGCCCTCCTGGGAGGGCTGGATGCACCCCAAAGTCTCAGTGTCAACAATATGATGATCCATCTGTTCCCTCGCATGCTGGAGGCAGCAATTATCCTGCCAAAACTTGCTTGGTGTTCAGCAGAGAAGAGGCTGAGCTCGTGCCGTGCAAACCGGATGAGTCATGGCTGAGCAAAAGAGCCGTGCGGGAGCTCTGGCATTACGTTGGCCTGCAAAGCCTCTTGCCCTCCTTACGGGTCTGTAAAACGAACAGCGGTCTATGAGGGCTTACTGGAAAAAGGCCCGGCTCACG
>NW_015260012.1:0-447 GCF_001447785.1 Gekko japonicus
CGGTGAATAACATCTCATCAGGCCTCTGTCCAGGCAGTTGGGAACCCTAATCCATTCTCTTCTATTCAGCAAAACTTTCCCCATACCCATAGTATATCAGAGCCTGGTTTAATGGTGAAAGCACAGACATATCACTTCAAAGGACAGGTAGGGGGATTCCTTTTCAAACAGTCCCTACACTTAGAAGTCCTTGTAAAAAGAAGACCAGAACAGGAAAAGGGGCCGGGCTAATACCTTTCTCCCTTATCTGCCAGTTTTCTACTTGCAAACAATTTTTATACATCATTTTTGTATTGTAAAAATTGTTACCTCTTACCCCCGGTCTGATGGGATACCGAGCATTCGAACCACTGCACTCCTACCCTGTTCTGCTATAGGGGTAGACCTCATAGCCTTTTTTATTTTAGAAGCATTGTGACATCTGCCCACCCATGCCTAAGGCTGGAG
>NW_015260013.1:0-447 GCF_001447785.1 Gekko japonicus
TTCCAAACCAGACCTGGCAACCCTAGTGGCCACTGCTCCTGGGTTCCCTGCATGCTGCCTCCCTGTCTGGCTAAGGACCCTCAGGTTTGCCCAGTGGGAGGTGGGCAAAGTCGGGGTGGAAGCTGGCCCTGGACACTTAAGGAGTTTGATTCTGCTCAGAACTGTGGTGTAGTGGGAGAGGATCCTGTCTTCTCCACCCTATTTTCTTAAGCTGAAACAGGAGTTATTTGAATAACTTTGAAACAGGAGTTATTTGAATAACTTTGGAGCTGCTTTAAATGCTCCATGTGCAGCTCAAAAGTTATGCAAATAACTCCCATTGGGGCCATTTGGGTTCAGGAGAATGGCATGGAGGAGAAGGCAGGCGCTCCCCCCCCCCATACTGCAGTTCTGAGCAGAATGAGGTTCCTGGAGAGTTTAAAAATGCTTTCCCCTGCAGCCGCTGTA
>NW_015260014.1:0-447 GCF_001447785.1 Gekko japonicus
TTTTTGTTCTTTATTTTAAGCTTGCCAATAACAAGAAACTGAGAAAGATGTTATAACATACTGGTCTACCAGCCAGAAAGATGTTTTATGAAGAAGGGCAATAAGGGTCCTATGTTGGCTGGCATGGTTCCTGCAGGAACAGATAGATAGAAAATATAGATTATATATATCAAATGAATATGAATATGATTTAGCTAACGACTTAGGAATAGACAGATATGGATATATGATATAGACATATACACATACAGTGAATATGATTTAGTTGCTTCCTTCTTTTAAACTTTCTAAAGTAACAGATTTAGTAATGTTGGTGGTAGAAAGATATAGTTATAAATTAATTTGGAACTCTAAGTAATGGTGAGCTGGAAATGGAAGCTCTAAAGGCAGTCCAATGGATGTAGTGAGATTGACTTAATAGTAGAGTGTCATTAATTCTGACAGATA
>NW_015260015.1:0-447 GCF_001447785.1 Gekko japonicus
TGCTGGGCCCAGTGGTGACTGCACAACCCAGGAGTCATGCTGGGTATACCGCCGCCACCACAGCCATTGGCAGTGCAGCCCAGGAGCCACACTGGGCTTGGAAGCGGTGGCACAGCCAAGGGAGACCCTGGGGGCCATGCCAGGTCTGACAATGGCTGCCAGAAAGCCCAGGGGCTGCGCCAGTTCCAGTGGCAGCAACCTTGCAGCCCAAGACTCCATGCTGGGCCCGGAAGCAGCGCAGTCCAGGGAGAGCCCAGGAATCGTGCCGGGCCTGGGGGCAGATTTAAACCACACAGTACTCCATGCTAGACTTGACAGCAGCTGCTGGAGAGCCCAGAGCTGTGCTGGCCTCAGCAAGAGAGTGCAGGGGGCAGATAAGATTCTCTCCCACCCCCCGGCAAGTTTCACAGCCCCCCACTTCCTATATGTCTATTTTTCAAGAGTGGG
>NW_015260016.1:0-447 GCF_001447785.1 Gekko japonicus
AGGACTCCGCAGCTCAGAGGGAGCGTTGGTCAACATCCCAACAGCCCGAACTCAATTAGAGAACTGCATGCATACTTACTGTGCCAGAAATTGCTGGAGGAGGGGGGCTGTCAGCAGGGATGGGAATCAATTCGCCAAGCTGGAAGACAGCATCACATGAGACAGAAACCAGAACCGAAGCCAGGTGGTGTTATATGAAAAAAACATGATTTACGGTTAACCGCAGCATTGGCTCGTTTCCTACAGAACGCAGAGCAGGCAATGATTTTCTTTTTAATGTAAACTGAGCTGCATGTCCTCAAATGAACTATTACTACCTGCAGTTTTTTCCATCCCTCTCGAACACGGATGAAAACCTCGCTGGATTCGCTCAGGTAGATCAACGTGCCTTCTGACACCAAGTGAACTTTTTGCAGCATACTGTCGACGTTTCTCAGCGTCGTCACC
>NW_015260017.1:0-447 GCF_001447785.1 Gekko japonicus
TTGCATTCAAATACCAATTTAACTATAAAGCTTGTTTTATGATCTTCACAGCGGATTAAACCTGTTCCTTATCCCCCTTTAAAAAAATAATAGGGTCCTCTGGTGCACCTCTTGTGCATTTATTCCTATGGCAAGCAACACACTGCACTTGGAGACAAGCAGTTAATGTCCTTGCCACTGGTTTGGGGATTTGGTTGGGAGGAGGAAGTATTTTGAGTGCTCAGCCTCTACCAACAGGGACAAATTTAAATGATAGCACTCTGAATTGTGAAAACATATTTTGTTTCTTTGGATATTTGTTTATATACTTGTCAGCATATTGGGGTCTCTACTTTTCACTGTTGATTTTGTAGATTCATTTGTTTTTGAGGATATGGCACATTGTTATAGGCACTATGTACAGCATTCACGCACACAATGCATATCATGGGTAGATATAATATATGT
>NW_015260018.1:0-447 GCF_001447785.1 Gekko japonicus
TAGATGGATAGATGGATAGATAGGTGGATTGGATGGATTGGGTGGATGGATGGGGTGGATGGATTGGGTGGATGGATTGGGTGGATGAATTGGGTGGATTGGGTGGATTGGGTGGGTGGATGGTTGCATGGATGGATGATAGATAAGCAGATAGGCAGGCAGGCAGGCATAGATAGAGACCGAGACCTCCCATTGGTTAAAGTGATGTCTGAATGCATCCTTAAGTGATTTTAGTTGATAAGGTTGCCTTTGTAACTCCAATTACTAGGAAGGAAATATTATTTCTGAGTAGCTATGCGTAGGAATGCACTTTGCTTGCACAGAGCCTGTTTCGACCTATCTCCGCGGGGGCTGGTCGCCGCAGGTACATCGATAAAGACTCCTCTCGCTCCCCTCCGGGCCACCCACTGAAACCTGCCAATTTTTCATTTCCACCACTGCAGTTTT
>NW_015260019.1:0-447 GCF_001447785.1 Gekko japonicus
GAGCCGTTTAAAAAGCTCTCTGCCTTTCATTATTTCTCAACGTGGTTTGAAAAGAACATTAACACCAGAGCCTCTAAGGCATGCTGGAAATTAACCGAGTTTAGACTTGCAGATGAACATTTCCAGTGGAAGCGAACGTCTTCCTCCAGGTCTGGCTGCAAGATAGGGATGTGAAGGGAAAAAAACACACCCAAGCCCAGCAACAGCTGCTGATTGTGTAGTGGCTGGAAACAAAAGTATATTTAGATTCCCAGGTCTTATTTAGGCAAGGAGAGAGTGGAGACATTAAAATAAAACTGGCCCCTCCTTGACAATGGCTTAGCAGTGATTGTCTAAAAAAAGAAGCAGCAGCAAACTGTTTGTATTTATTTTAGGGGAATGTGAAAGTCTGGATAGACCACCTGGTCCATTGTGGTCGGTTCTCAGAAGCTAAGCAGGGCCAGCCCT
>NW_015260020.1:0-447 GCF_001447785.1 Gekko japonicus
GGGGGAGGCAGCAGTTCCCAAAATCCAAGGGTATGCCCCATCCCCCTTCAGAGAATGATAGGATTCTAAAGTTTGGGAGGTTGGCACAGGCTTCCTGAAGCAGGCAATTCCAGGTGAGCCCTTGGTGGATCGAATGCCTGCCCAAGTCATGAGAGTCAAGGACACGGGAGGTTTCGGGGGAGTTCCACCCTGCGGACGCCACACCCACCGTTTCTCCCCAGGGCAAATCCAGGGGCTCTGATTCAGAGAAGGAGCGCCGTAAGCAGCTGCTGCAGGGCATTGCGCGCCTGCGGGGAGAGCTGGAGCAGATTGATGGGCAGATTGAATCAGCACAGCGTGAGCTCACAGCTGATGGTGAGTGACGAGGCACAGGTCCTGCTGGGAACGGGTCTTTGGGTACACTTGGATCGGGGGACGACTGGGAGCAGGCATGCCAGAGGATCCCTG
>NW_015260021.1:0-447 GCF_001447785.1 Gekko japonicus
GTGCGTTCCTGCAGGAAATGACCCCTCTGAATCAGTTCACACCTTTAGCCTGGCAGAGTCAGAAATCGAGTGAGTTATTACACATGTGAATCAGTCCTTGGATTACGGTGTTGTTGCTGTTTTCCCGAAGTGTCTTCACTCTGGTCCACTGTAAGCGGGGATGGGTTTTTTCCATCCAGGAGTCTTGTAGTCAAGTGCCTTCTAACTTCCCTTGACACTGATTTCCCTTGTTGTCTCCATCCTTTTTTCTGGGCCAGGAGATGTTGGGCCGCCTCCCTCGGGACGAAGACATCGGCGGGACGAAGAAGCTGCAGCTGCCCAGCACACGCCTCCTTTACCCACAATCCCCAACCCCATTGTCTGTCTGACAGTAGGAGACACTGTTCTTTTCCAGCTCAGCATCAATCCATCGGGTGAGTATCTGCCACCAGTGTTCCCTCTAAGCTG
>NW_015260022.1:0-447 GCF_001447785.1 Gekko japonicus
TTCATGCCCATCCATATTGGACACATCACACTGTTTATCAGTCAGTCTTGGGATGTATTTACTTCCTTCCAAGATCATTTATGGGGGAAACATGTGAAAATGCATGCACCTAAAAATCAAGCATTCCTAATCAGTATACAGGTCCCTGGGAACCACCCGAACAGTGAACTTCAGCTCAGGCTGGACCACGGAGCAACACTGCGCCCATCATCCAGTTGTAGGAGTCCATGTTCTCTCATTATCGTGATTCCTGAACAGTAGAAGGGGTGTAAGCATGTATTCTTTGTTTATGACATTGATTTCTATTCTGTGAATTACCAGGGATATGTCAATAAAACTGTATGTTTTCTTTCACCAATGGTGTGCTTATTGCCTCCTTAGTGCAAAACCCCCCACACCCTTTGCCCCTTGGCTTCGCACTATTTTATTAGTCAAACTTCAGAACAA
>NW_015260023.1:0-447 GCF_001447785.1 Gekko japonicus
CTACTCAGACTGGCAGCAGCTCTCCAGCCGCAGCGCCTCCCCAATGTTGTGGCAAGGCCACAAAAGCGAATTAGGCAAAGTGTGCCAGTTTGCATAGGTTCTGCGTTGCTCAGTCTAATTTCAAGACTCAGGGTGGTAGAGAAGCGGGATGCTTTGAGGAAGGGGCTTTGTTTTGTCCGATCCAGAGCAGGAGCTGAGCTTGTGGGAAGGGAGGCCAACAAAAAAATGTCCCATGGTCTTGGTAAATACTGAACAAACTCAATAGGCTCTACTGATAGGCTCTGGGCTTTCTGGACTCTGAGACGAGTTCATTTTGTGACTTGAAGCTTTTGTGGCAAACGTCTTCTGCAGTGCCACCTACTGGCCAAATGTGGAACTGAATGCAATCTCCACGATGTAGCATTGCACACATCGTGCTGGGGAAAGGCCAGCCACATAATGTTGGTA
>NW_015260024.1:0-447 GCF_001447785.1 Gekko japonicus
AATTGTTAAATTCAGCAAAGGCTGTTTCTCCTCCCCCCACCACCTTAAAAAAAAACACCTTGTCTTTATTGAGCGGCTGATTGATAGGCCAGGAAAGGGAGAACAGAATGAACGTCGCTGTAAACACCTCCCAAGCAATAATACTCGGGCCGAAATGCTCAATAAAAGCCCAAGTGCGCATCGATTTGAATAAAAGTGGGTAGAAACGCGTTACTAAAGAACACTGCACTCACAAGAGTAGTGCAAATAAGGAGAATGGAGTCAAGCGGCTGGAAAATGCAATCCGGTTGGGTCTCTGTTCCCTCCCTGTGGTTTTACGGTCAATGGCTGCCGTGGAGAATACTTATGTATTTATCGATATAATTCATTTGTACCCCGCCTTTCTACCCCATGGGGAACCAAAGCATCTTGCATCATTATAGAATCACAGAATAGAATCATAGAATG
>NW_015260025.1:0-447 GCF_001447785.1 Gekko japonicus
CTTGTCCATACCTTCTTGTAAGAAATCTAAAACGTCGCCAAGAGTTGGATGAAGAGGATCTATGTTCTTTTTCTCTGACCATTCCACAAACACCTTCCAGGTGTGATTGTATATTCTCGTAGTGGACGATCTCCTTGAAGCCAGCATGGTGTCTACTACTTGTTGACTATATCCCGATTTAATGAGTCTAGACCGCTCAACCTCCACGCGGTTAAGCGAAACCATTCTGGCTTGGGGTGTCTGATAGGACCTTGGAGTAACATATCTTCGGAGACCGGTAGAGTCAATGGAGGCAAGATTGCCATCTCTTGCAGAGACGTGAACCAAGGCCGTCCCGGCCAGTACGGAGCCACTACAATGACTTCTGCTCGGAGGATCCGAATCCTTCTCAGTAGTTTTGGTAATACTGGCAACGGCAGAAAGGCATACAGGAGACTTCTGGGCCAT
>NW_015260026.1:0-447 GCF_001447785.1 Gekko japonicus
CTTTTCTCTAGCTCTACGATGATGGATCATGTAGAGCTGGATCTGAATTTTAAATGTTATTAGGTTAAGTTGATGGACAATAGTTTCCGCAAGAATGAAGTAAACCTGACGTTTCTCCTAGGCACTAAAAACCATTTTTCAAAGGGGTGCTAGGTGAAAAGGCTTTGGCTTTTTGGTTTGGATCCTGTTGTATAGTTCCTGTTCCAGCTTCTCTCTGGCCATTGCAAAGGCTTTGTTCTGCTACAGTGCTTGCTTCCTTTGTTGCTAGAACTTCTGTGTGTTGCAAGATCAGTGATTTTCAAGGAGCCGTTATGGACACAGAAGTGCTGATGAAGAGTCTAGGGGTGATCCTGGATACCTGGCTTTCTGTGGAAGTGCAGGTCACTCACTGCTGTTGCTACGTCTGCCTTTTACAGTCTTCGGCAGATCAAGCAACTGGTTCCTTAT
>NW_015260027.1:0-447 GCF_001447785.1 Gekko japonicus
TCTTGAAGCCATTGATGGCACCTTCACACAAATAAAACGTCAAAACCCACAGCTACGACCTAAAGGGTGACTACACTCCCAGAATCCTTTGCTCCTAGCCTTCCCCTAGGATAGGAGAAGCGGCTTCCTGAATTTTCCACACTCCTGCTCCGACACTGACACCCCGCATGCGATCCAATCCAAGTCACGCAGCGTGGGCCAATTCACACATGCCTGGGTTATCACAACAACCCGCTATCAAGTGAGGACTGAGACTGCAAAGGGGCTGTTCACAGCCAAGAACCCTTGTATCATCTCCATCAAGGCGCTGCTTCTGAATGCGGTGTGTTTACGCGGTCGGCTGTTATTCTTCAAGCATACAGAGAAATCGCATGATGGGCACAAGTCTGTTTGAGGCGGGGCCTCGGCGATTGACCGCTGAATGTGTGAATCCACTGGAGGAAAAAA
>NW_015260028.1:0-447 GCF_001447785.1 Gekko japonicus
AATCCAATCTTTCCTTCTCTTCTTCAGTACCAGTAACATCACACATTTTCTCCTTTCTCTTGTCTCTAACAGGCATGCTGGAAGATAACAGCGTGATGATTACATCTTGCTCCTTTATCCAGCCATGGTCTCAGCTGTCTCTTGCACAGAGGCAAGGCCTGAGCCAGACATACAGCAAGGGCTGCAACTGCACGGTAAGGGGCTGCCACTAGGTGACACTGGCGTCCACAGGCCTGGCAGCAGTATTTAGGGATCAAGAGAAGGCTGCAAAGTGGCCGGTTTTTGGCAAGCAACTTCTCACCTCCCCATCTTCCCTGCTGCTACTCGAATGGCCAGGAAGGGCAAAGGGGCGGGGGGAGCAGCACTGAGCAATGCTGTGATGTTATTTCCAGTCAAAAACCCAGAAGTGAGGTCCCTAAGACTCACGGGGAGGAGATGGGGGGGGGG
>NW_015260029.1:0-447 GCF_001447785.1 Gekko japonicus
CGACACTACTTCGGTAATCCCCTTCCTTGAAAAGCCCCGCCAGAACCCTGCAGACGGACCAGGGCCTTTACCTTTGGAGTTCTCGGATAACACGGTGGTGAGGCTCCCCAACGGGGCCAGCTCCAAAGCAAAGCTGAGCGGGTGGATGCTGATCCCAATCAGGGAGACGACGCACGGGTGCTGCAAAGAGTGGAGCATGCTGGCTTCCTGGCGGAACTCGGAAAAGTTCTTCATGGCATCCATGGCCCGCAGGTGCCTCAGCATCGTGTCTAGGCGGAGGAAACGAGGCCCTGCCGTTAGTCGTGTTTTGCCACAGGGGGACTGAGCGCTCCACCTATCAAGGAAGAAGCCCTGGAAGACCGTTTCTCCCAGCATCCCTGTCTCTGACAGCGGCAAGCCACAGGGAGCCCCCGACTTATTCCACTTCCTTAGAAAGGTCACATCTGC
>NW_015260030.1:0-447 GCF_001447785.1 Gekko japonicus
CAGGTGCCCAATTTGTTCCATAGTTAGGGTCATATCAGAAAGGCAACGAGGGGGGCCACAAGCTGACAAAGTTGTGAGGGGATTACTTACGTGTGAGATTCCCTGTGTATAAATTACAATGTCAGTTTGAGAATTAAAACCAAAACTCCACTTCCAAAAATGGACTGAGGAGGACTGAGCATGCATGTTCTTCTTGTAATGTTCAGATAAACTGAAAGCCAGTTAAAGTGAACAGGGGCTGTTCAAAGAGTCTGCTCAAGGAGTTAAGAGTTTGTAGAATTACAGAGGTGGATATTTAAGTAGGGGGTAGGCTATCTTATAATCTATCACCATGGCCTGTGAGGGCCCCAGCATGTATATATAATAAGGTAAGACCTGTCTTATTGAGGTTTTATAAGGAATACCTCAACATCATGTGTGTGAAGTACTTTAAACATTCCGGAGTGC
>NW_015260031.1:0-447 GCF_001447785.1 Gekko japonicus
AGAGCAGAACTGGACTGGTGGCCTTAAGTAGTAAGGATGAGAAGTTTGTTGACTCTCCATGCCCAAGCACACATTAGCATTGTGAAATCTTCTGTGATCTAAAGGGGACGCTCAGCCTGTCAGCTAACTGCTCTGAACACAACTCATACGCACAACTCTTCCCAACAAGCAAAAACAGGCAAAATCTAACGAAGCGTGGAACGAATTTTTATGGGAAATACACTGCCGAACTTTTTGAACACAAAGGGCCCACTAAAAAAAAAATAGGCAAGTCCAAAGCACAAAAGTGTTAAATAAAAGGTTAAACTGTAAGAGGTTGTTTAGGGAAAGGTGTGCTGAGGACCCCTAGATAACAGCTGGATCACACTCTTCTCTCAGTTTTATCCCGGGATACGGATTTGGATCCTATCTATCATATGATCCTTTCTCCATTCTCTGAGTGTTAAT
>NW_015260032.1:0-446 GCF_001447785.1 Gekko japonicus
TATGAAAATAATTTAACAGGCAGATACATTTTGAAGGTTGGAAGGGTTTCCCCCCCTCTAGTCATTGTACATGGCATTGTGTTATCAGGTTTATCCCACATTTTCACCCGCTTGTACCAGTGAGTTGTGGATTCACTGAACAAAAGAAAAGAGCACACTCCTTGTTTCAGGGTAAGTGGTTTGGCACAGCACAGCCCTAATTCCGTCTTCTTAGTGTCATTCTGCTCTTACAGCCACAGGAGACCGGCAAGGTAAGGTGACAATCCTGTCAGAGAGAACAGTTTACTTCTAGCAGCTGAGAGACATGGACTGCCTCATGGCACAACGACAAAGCAATGAGAGAAGCTCCATTTTCTTAATATTGGCAGCAACCTGGAGAATAAAATACCCTGCCCTTTAACAGAGGGTAACTGGGATGTTATTTACCAGTTGTTGTTACTTCCCTC
>NW_015260033.1:0-447 GCF_001447785.1 Gekko japonicus
AACCTCACTAGAGCTCTGTGAGGTAAGATTGGCTGACTATGGCAGCTCACCTAAACCTTCCAAGATGACAGGTATTTTGAGGTGAAATCTGGTTTATTCCAGACTAAATGTCACCAAGTTATTATCAGCAGAGAAGTACCAGTATGTTTTTGAGGAAACATGGAAGTGCAGTAAACATTTCTTTGATAAGGCATTTCTGATCCTAACAGTATTCTCTATTTAAAATGATCTTATCTTCAACACATTTCACTAATACAAATCGTGTTCATTTCAGTGGCTCATTCTTTTCAATGGTTTTTAAAGCAGTGCAAAGATAAGCTAGGGTTTTTCTTTCTTTTCAAAAGTTCAACAAGGCTCACAGATAGTGGAAGTATAATTGCAAGTATACCTCTAAAGAAAAAGGGTTTGAATGAAAGGCTTATTTAAATGACTTGAAAACTGAAACTT
>NW_015260034.1:0-446 GCF_001447785.1 Gekko japonicus
AGGATCATGGCAAGGATGATTGCAGCAGCTCCCCTGAATAGGAACACCTTTCATTTGGGCAGCAGAGACATTTTGTGGTCTCTGTCTCTGAGAGGATGCCAGTGTTGGATCCAAGGTTTCCATATCAACATATCCCAAGGAGATTGTTTGAGAGGGTGACAAACTTTCCAATGAGGAAGAGAAGGGACAAGTTCAACCCACCCCCCTTTCTTTATCTGCCTGATCATTCAAAGCTGAAATCCAGCATAAGCAGCACTAGGTACCGACCAGGTTTGTGCACAAATCTTTACATTTTTGACACCTCTTCGTTACAATAACATTTAGCATGATAACTGCTGGTCATATAACCATAAATTGATAAATTAATAATAACTGTGTGCTAATTTATGGCAGCTCTGGTACCATAGGTTTTCAAGTCAAGAGATAAGCAGAAGTGGTTTGCCATT
>NW_015260035.1:0-446 GCF_001447785.1 Gekko japonicus
TCCATTAGATGAAATTGGATGGCAATTCTTGAAGTAACTTAAACTATTGGTAGAGTTTCAAAATGACATTCTCTAAACCCAGAGGTAGTTGACAATTGTATTGTATGGATCACTTCAGGGTGGCACTACAGTTTTCATCACATCAATAATGTAAAAAAAATTGCCCTAAAATAATCTTCAAATCCATGCAAAATGTGGATGGCATTTTGAAGAAGAAAATGCTAGTCATTGGTGATTACAAATTAGCTGTGAGAGTTCTTGTGGTAGATGATTTCATTCACAATCTTTGTAAAAAAAAGTCCTGAATACTGCTCCTCAGTCCTTGGTTTATGGATGGCCTATGATTAATCAGAAATTAGTAACTGAACAACTAAATATCATATAGATATAGTTTGAGGCTGATTTTGTGGCAGGGAAATCATTTCTCAATGACCAAGCAATAAGTT
>NW_015260036.1:0-446 GCF_001447785.1 Gekko japonicus
TCTTATTTCCCTTTTTCTTCCTAAGGTTTGGGTTGTGGTCGGTTCTTAGCTGAACACCAAAAGGAGCAATTCCAAAGACAAAACTTTGCTTCACTCCAAAGCTGGTACGGCTCGAGGTTACATTCGCTTTGCTATCTCCCACCTCGAAGCCTCCAGGTATTGGTTGTTGACACACTGCGAGCCCCCGTCAACCGATAGCATGCCAAAATCACCTGCACTCGCAAACAACTCATTAATTCCATTTATGTTCCAGGCACAAAACAAGAGGAAGCTTCTCTTCCGCAGTGAGCGCCTTTGCTTTAAGGCAAAGGTGCCCATGTTGACTTCTGGAGCAGGAGCGCCTCCTAGTGGAGGTAGCTGTGCAGTGCACATTTAGCTCAGAAACTCTAGCGCCGAATTCTTAGAAAAGGGACAGAAGACTCAGTGGCAGAGCACCTGCTTGGCAT
>NW_015260037.1:0-446 GCF_001447785.1 Gekko japonicus
ATCCTTTTTTCAGTTCTGACCCTCGTACTCGAAGGTCAAACTACACATGTGACACTCAGTCACGTGACTGTCCCCCTATAGACTTTTAAGGGTTTTTTCGTCTGAACGGTCTGTAGGAAGCTGCTCGCGTCTCAGTCATAAGTTCACTCAGAGTGGTGGTGGGGTGGCTATCTCTTTCCCAGCAGGCTGTTTTTCTTCTCAGAATTGCCACCTGCAAGCTAAAAACATCAGATGCCTGTCTCTTTTCTCCCACTGGGCAAAAAAAAGGGGGGGGGAGCTTGAAAGGGATAGTTTTGATGACAAAAATGACATGGAGGGGAAAGATGGGTGTACACACAGACACTTTCAGTCTGGATTATCGATTCCTGCAATCATGTTGGGTAAACAGAGATAGTTGATGCAACTGTAAACAGCATTAATGGACTCAGAAGAGTGTAACTCTGTTT
>NW_015260038.1:0-446 GCF_001447785.1 Gekko japonicus
CGAGCAAGCGAGCGGCTCAGTCAGCCAGCACGCCCACCCAAGGAAGGCGAAGTGGGAGCGGCCTGGAAGTGGCCGGGGGACGAGCGGGAAGGAAGGCGGCAGGCAGGAGGAGCCACAGGAGCCTCGGAGCTCCGCCGGGGCGGGAAGAGAGCCCGGCAGCTAAGCCAGCCTGGAGAGGGTGCAACCCTTTTGTGGTCTCTCCGCCTCACGCAGGGGAGAAGCCGCCAGTGCCGCTGCATGGGGGAGGGAAGTCGCGGGCTCTCCCCCCCAGCCCTTGTGAGTCCGCACTTCCTTGAGGGGGAGGGAAGGCACCCTCTCCCAAGGCACACCCTCTCAACGGGGGGAGGGAGAGGAGGAGAAGGTCTCCCTTATCCTCCCCCCCACTTTCCTGTATCTAGGAGAGGCGCGGGAGGAGAGGAAGGGGCCACCGCGCATCCTCCTCCTGC
>NW_015260039.1:0-447 GCF_001447785.1 Gekko japonicus
TTCTTTCTGCTGCAATAAGAGCTATGAATGTCTAGTATATGTATATGCAGGTTGATGAGGGCTATGGAAATCCTTGCTTGCTTGCAGGGATTGATATCTAGGATGTGGTGTGGGCTTTTTGTTTTTGTTTTGGCCTTTTCATAAATGTTCTCTCTCTCCCCCCCCTTCCTCCCTCTTTTTTTAAACAGAGCCTGGTCTGTCTTGGTACTTTTCAACAATTCCTGCGGCTTTAGCCATTCTAATTGTGATGGGGGTATGCATTCACATGTGCTGGAAGCAACGGTCTGCAAGAGGATATATATTAACCAAATTCTAAAGAATATCACCTGCTGAAGCTGTGGGAAAATGCTTACTTCTTGATTCAACAACACATGTTATTTGTAATTTAGGTCTTTTCTTAGTTGAGGCATTGGTTTATTACTCTGAACTGCAGGCTGTGGAAGGTCA
>NW_015260040.1:0-446 GCF_001447785.1 Gekko japonicus
TTAATAAATATTCCTGAAAGGCACCATCTTTAGAAGGACTCTGATTCTACAAGTGTGATTGAGACTTTGCAGTCTGTCCCACAACCTCATCATCAGCGGTTTGCCCATTAGTTCTGGAACAGCTGACAGCATTTGTAGGGTTTCATGAGAGCAGGATCGGGGGCATTGGTGGTGTTAATACCTTTCTGCTCTGTAATACCATGGAAGCACGTTTGAATCCTGGCAGCTTGGGAGAACTGGTGGGGGGGGGAATGCACCTTTAAGATTTCAGTTTAGTGTCTTTGCATGCAGAAAGTTCCATCTTCAATACCAAAGGCTCTCCCCAGCAGGTACAGGGAAAGACCTCTCCCTGACATACTGGAAAGCCACCAGTAAGAGTAAACAAAATTAAGCTAACAGATGGTGAGGCAAAGCACCCTTGGCTCCCCCCTCTCAAAGGTTAATGT
>NW_015260041.1:0-446 GCF_001447785.1 Gekko japonicus
GAGAAGAAACACCCAGTGTTCCGTTCAACTAGATTTCAGCTCTGGACACTGTGTAATTTACCCTTTGGCAACTGTATCAAGAGATTTAGATACAATATGGAATAAGCTTAATTTGTGCCGGAGGCGAACCCGGTCCTTGTTTTCTGCACCTGGAACAGGCTAAGTAACAAGAAAGAGGTCAAGCATGGTCGAGCATGTGCAAAGTCCATGTCCTCATCCTGGAGTCAATCACAACCAGTCTCTAACTGAGGTTAGGGGTGGGGAGGGCATGGCTTCCGGAAAGTTTTAAAAAATCAAGGACACTCCTTAGAAATCAAGGTCTGCCTCTGGCTAGATCCATGCCTCCTAGCTCTGTGAGGGGTAGCTAAAGGCAGTTTGCAATGAAATGATCGGAATGGACCAGAAAAGCCTGCCTCCCTCTGGCATAAAGAGAGCAGCGACCAACC
>NW_015260042.1:0-446 GCF_001447785.1 Gekko japonicus
GCTTCTTTAGGGTCCCTTTCAGGAGAAAACTGGAGTATAAATATTCAAATAAACATGATATGAAAGTCTGGAGTCACCTGGTAGGTCTTTGTTTTTGTACTGCAAGGCACTTTGCGCTCCACAAGGGAGAAGGGTTGGCAAATAAAGGTTTCAAATGGACCCTGTCTTTGCCCGCTGTGTGTCATCCTTGCCTCTGGGAATGTGTTTAAGTCCTCCTGCCTGTGTTTCCTGAGCGCCAGGAGGAGCGCCACCTGCTTCCTGCTCTGAATTTTTACTCGGGCTATGGGGAGGGGGTATTGGCTGGACACCCCTAGAGAGAGTGGGAAAGGCTTTTTCTTGGGAGGAACAGGGCAGATTCAGGATCTCCCAGAAGGCTGAAATTCTGTGCCCAGTGACTTGGGAGTAAGACCCATGAATTCAGCCCAGGTTACTTCCAAGCACTGCAT
>NW_015260043.1:0-446 GCF_001447785.1 Gekko japonicus
CTATCTGTCCATCCCTCTGTCCTTCTGTCTGTCTAATTTTTATCACCCATGGAGCGTATGCAGCATGCATGGTTCTCCCCTCTTTGATTTACTCCACACAGCAACTACGTGAGGCAATTAGGTTGAGAAGGAAGTGACTGGCCCCAGGTCATCCAATGAGCTTTGCAGCTGAATGGAGATATGAACCTAACCATTCAGCTCCTAGTCTGCCACTCAAACCACTACATCAAATCACTACATCACATTTTTTTTTTTACTCAAAACCTAGGACAGCCAAGTAAAATTCTCATTGTAGCAAACACCTGTAAGGGCTGAAGTTACAAATGGGTACAGAGAGGTATAACAGAAAACTACAAAGAGAAATGAAAGTATTCTTTTGAAAGATGAAAAGAGCTCCTGTCACCCCAGTGGTGGCACTGGGGTGAGCTCCTGTCTCTGGCCCCAGC
>NW_015260044.1:0-446 GCF_001447785.1 Gekko japonicus
GCAGTCTAGACATATTTTCCTCTCTGCAAAAATATGTGCAAAGTTCCCTGGAGTAATCCCTTTGGCACTGACGCAATGAAAGTTAGAGCCAAAATCCAGGATATATGCAACACAAGTTGGGTCACGGACCTGAATTGTAGACACTCATTTGATAAGGGGAACTCACCGTCAAAGTGTTCTGTTGCTCCATTCTGCTCAGGAGTGCTGTGAGGTGGGAGGAAGGACTTCAGGCTTCCCTCCCAAGCCATTTTCACCAGCCTCCCCCCAGCCATTTCCACTTGTGTAAACAGCATGGGAGGGGAGGAAAGCCCGAATCCCCTCCTCCTCTGTCTCAGCACCCCAAAGCTGAACAGAGCTGAAGGAGTAGAACAGAGCAATGGAACACTTTGAAGGTGAGTTGCCCCAATCATATGCATGTCTACAATTTGGGTCAGGCACCCATGACC
>NW_015260045.1:0-446 GCF_001447785.1 Gekko japonicus
AAAGGGGGGGGGGTCCAAGCCCGACCGGGACACTCGAAGGAAAGGTGGAGATTTGGAAGCTGGAAACGCAGTTTGGAACGAGCCGGTTTAGGCTTGCTGGTGAAAGGGGGCAACAAGTTAAGAACTCAATCCGGCGCAAGTTTTTGCATTGTTTCTCTCCCCCCCCCCCCTTTCGGCCAGTTTCTACTTGCAGTGCTGACAGCAGAGCATCATGGGAGCGTCAAGGCAGGCACATCGTCGGGTTAAAGAGGCAAGTAGGTCCGAAGGTTAACGCTCCTCCAGGACAGAGTGCGAAACTATTACTCCTTTATGGGGTAGCTGATCATTTGGAAATACACTTGTGTTACTTTATGTTTCCTTATTTATGTAGCTCCCTAAAGTAATCTGAGGACTCGGATATTAACACTTTTGCCCGAAGGGCAACTTTGGGCCTGAAGATCTAACAG
>NW_015260046.1:0-446 GCF_001447785.1 Gekko japonicus
AAATAAATAAAACTATGTTGTTCCCAGGTTCTGAAGGACTTAAATGGTTAGTGCCAGTTGTTTGAAATGGGATTGGAAGCCAGCACAGATGTGCTAGACTAGGAGTTACAGGTTCAAATCAGCCCCTGTCCCATTAAAAGATGAGACGCCACATTTTAGACTAGGTGACGTTTTCAAATTGTCTTCAAGGGCAGACTGACGTAAGAGCACATTGCAGTGGTCTACCTCAGGTTTTCCATGGCATGGAGCAGCACGGCCAGGTTGGCTGAATCCAGGAGGGTAGATAAATTATGTGTCTGATACAGATAGAAGAGAAGCATTCATTGCTATTACACTAACTTGCTTCTTGGACAGCAAAGCTGGGTCAAGGATACTCTTTACTGATGTTGTCAGAACCGTGACAACTCCATCCGAAATGGGCAGCACAATCCCTTTCAGAACATCAG
>NW_015260047.1:0-446 GCF_001447785.1 Gekko japonicus
CAGGCAGCAGGGCTCAGTTGTTGTTCGGCGTCTTATTTCCCCCCTGGTGGACTTCGGGTGCTGATATCCCTTGGCGTTCTACCTCTTGGCCCCTGGAACAGATCTTCCTCCGGTGACTTCCTCTGGTGGGCTCATCTTTTTGGTACGCGGCCCCGTGCCAGTCACAGCTTCCAGCTCCGTCCATACTGGCTCCGCCGAGCCGCGCCACCACGTTGCCACGCCTCCCGGACTCTGCCTCCACCCAGGCTCTGCCACTCAGCATTATGTTCACAGGGTCGCCAGGTCGCTGGTCCACAGTCGCCGCTGATGGCGCCGTTCTTGCCGCTGATGCTCCTGCTGCATGCCCCCCAGGGAGGAGGGTGCCCCCTGTCACCTAGGGGCAGGTACCCGATTTATCTACTCTATTTATCTACAATGTTCTAATTGTCATGGGATAAAAAGATCAC
>NW_015260048.1:0-446 GCF_001447785.1 Gekko japonicus
CTAAGAGACAGCATCAGGGAGGGCTTTGGTTTCTATGCACTGTTCATTGGCCCTGTGTGAAACAAGATGCTGGATTAGATGACAATCACACACGAAGGTGCCTCACGCTGAATCAAACCATCGGTCCATCAAGGTCAATATCTACTTGGACCGGCAGCTGCTCCCCAGGGTCTCATTTGGAGGTCTTTCACACCACCTACTGCCTGGTCCTTTCAGCTGGAGATGCTGGGGATTGAACCTCGGACCTTCTACATGCCAAGCAGAAGTCCTACCATTCAGCCATGGCCACTGAGCCATGGCCTCGCAGTCTCCCACAAGACTCTTGTGATGTTTTTACATCCAGATCTTCCACTGTAGCAGCTGCACTGTATCATTTTAACACCTGAGGCCCAGATTTTAGGCTAGTGAGTAAACCACTCATCATCATCATCGACCTTTATTGGCAT
>NW_015260049.1:0-446 GCF_001447785.1 Gekko japonicus
TATTTAGTGTGTGTGACCGCAGCCTGTAAGTGATAAACTTTGGGGATATTGTTTACTTATGTTCAGGTGGCAGTGTTTCAAAAATATAAAGTTTTTGAGCCTTTGCTCAACGCGTTCTGTCAAAAAAGTCAATCCAGATTATTCTTAAACATAGAAAAAGTATAGTGTCAAAGATAATATTAGCATCTGGTATGACAAAAAACTGCTCTTGGAGATGAGATATTAGATTTTGCCTCATTTGGAGTGGGCATCTCAGCCCTGCACACAACTCAAACACCAGAAAGTCAGTGCAAGTTGATCCACTCCACAGGACACAATTTAACATATCTGGCACATTATTAGAGCAATTCATTTAGATACTGCTTCATTCAATGATATTAAAATCTGACTGGTTATATACCACCTTGCGTACACACTTTTAAATTAGAGCATATAGCCAACAGAGC
>NW_015260050.1:0-446 GCF_001447785.1 Gekko japonicus
AACGGTTGTTCTGTTTGACAAACTCTTGGATTTCCCAGTTTGCCTTGAGTAGTCAGGGACTGCATGAGTCGAGTATGTGTGACATGGCTCATTTTAGCATCAGTCTCAGCAAGTGAAAATCTGGAGTGCAGAATCAGGTGCCAGAGATGAAAGTTTGGCCCAGTTCCTTGGTCATTTGCCATTGACATCAGAGAAGCCAAGATTCTACCTCAGGATGTTATAGTTATGAGGCCTGCAATTTTATGACTGTGAATATAAACTATATGAATCTAGATTAGTCTGTGCTTGTTAATTTCATGTGAAAACTACTTGCATTACAGATCTTCCATGTAAACAAGGGTTGCCAGATGTCTCTAATTTTAAAAGGCTATTCCTTATTCAAAATGTCATAATCCCATTAGACTAAATAATGAGTGTCAAAAATATGCAATTTGTTATTAAAATCA
>NW_015260051.1:0-447 GCF_001447785.1 Gekko japonicus
GACTTTTAGATCCACCCGAGAAGAGCACCGTACAAATTAGGCATGTGATATGGCATGCCCTTTGTCCCTAGAGCTACCAGGTTGTGCCCGGCAACTGGCAGAAAGGTTGGGGGTATGAAATCATCTGTACTGCTACCAGACCTCTGGGGGAAAACTGGAACTGATGCTGGGTAACTTTAGGGATTGCCAGGAACTCTATGGCAGGGGTGGTCAAACTGTGGCTCGGGAGCCACATGCGGCTCTTTCACACCTATTGTGTGGCTCCCGGCAGGGCGGCTGGGGAAGCGAAGGGGAGGCGTGCTTCCCCGACCGGTCTTCCCTTCCCCAGCCAGTGTGCCCCTCCCTGGGTAGGCTTGAGGTGTGGGGGGAGCAGAGAAAGAAAGCGACTTTAACTTTAAATGTATTTCTCAAAGCCCCTCCCCGCCTACAAGTATCATTGGATAAATA
>NW_015260052.1:0-446 GCF_001447785.1 Gekko japonicus
AAAAGGATCTTGCCACCTTTATAAGCGCTTGGCTGAGCACAGTGATGGAATTCGACGACGGTATAGAGCCGGTGCTAACCAGAGCCTACCGAATAGGTGGCCTATCTGCTGACAAAAGGAAAAGACCACGCGACATATTGTGGAATTTCTAGACCTAAAAATAAAAAATCAAGTTCTCCAAGAAACATGGAAAGCTGGTAGCTTTAATCACAAAGATGATGAGATTTTTATCTTTCCGGACATACCACCGGACGCCCTCTTAATACGACGGCACCTAAAACCCATCACAAAAAGCCTAATAGAAGCTGGTATCAAGTACCGTTGGGCAGCTTCGGGTCATCTACAAGTAAAACATCGGGGCACTCTACATCAGGCGGCGGATCTGGAAGCAGGTGAAGCCCTCCTAAGTGCTTTAGGTCTCAAAGTGCCAGAAGACATGGAAACAG
>NW_015260053.1:0-446 GCF_001447785.1 Gekko japonicus
CCTCATCTGGCAATCCCCAGGAGCATTGGAAGGGTGGAGACCCTGAAAGTCACTTCCTGTTTCGAAAAAGGAAGTGACATCATGACACTCGAGGAACTTCAAAAAATCCCCGTGGTTTTTATCATAGAGATCTTGACATTCCTAGAGCACCATGATATCATTTCCTGTTGTGTCATTATGCAGACTGAGGAAGCAAAAAGCATGTTGTTCGTTGTGTGTCGCTGTAATGTAATAGCTAGGGGAGTGAGCTGTGAATTTGGAAATCCCTGGTTCAGATCTCACCTCTGTCATTAATTTGATCGGTAAGCCACGAAATCTCAGGTTCAACACCTAACCTGCAGTCCAAGAATAATAATGTTGACCTGCCTGACACAGCTAATGTGTCGTGGTTGGGGTATTGGACTTAGCCTGCGAGAATTGAGGTTCAAGTCTGCCCACCTTTGGCC
>NW_015260054.1:0-446 GCF_001447785.1 Gekko japonicus
CGACACTTTAACCACTATACCATCCAGGCCTTCACACTGGCTCTTTTCTCACTGCTGTCTTCATTTCTGGAGCTCCCACCTCAACGCCAGATAATTAAAAATGCAAAAGACCGGCGACGACAACATATTGGAACTCAGAGGCTAAAGTTTGTTCATAGACATACAGTGGTCCTTCTGGAATTTTCCTTCTGGAATTGTTTCTCTTGTTCCGGGGACGATTTACAGTCATTTTGCAGAGGTTTCCTAAAGAACAGAGCAAAAGGTGTCTCTGCAGGACTTGAAAAGGGTTCGACAGGTTAAAGCTGGAAGCCAAAGAGGGATGCAGGAACAGCGCATTACCGTGAGGAAAGGGGACAGGCAGAATTAGCTCAACCCCCAAAGCTGTGCTTCTAAGCTGGAGGTCCAAGGAAGAAGGTAAAATATCAATCCGTATAAAATCATAGAAC
>NW_015260055.1:0-446 GCF_001447785.1 Gekko japonicus
CACCCATATGTGCCTGCCTTTCAACTGAGCACCAGCTGAGACCTTTCTCCATATTTTCCTGACATTAGATGGTTACTAGAGACAGGGCCTCCCCCCACCCCCTCTTGCAATGTATGGAATTCTCTGCTCACCCAAATTGTCCTGTAATCGTTCTGTCTCCAGATACATATTGTCCTGTTTACTGATGCTGTTAGAATTTAAGTAGGATAATGTTTCTGGTGTTTATTCTGAGGTTAGTTGCTGGTTTTATCTAATTGTTCAGTGTTATTCTACTCAATCTGATTTGTTTTTATAGTTCTTGTCTTGTATCACTGCATTGGAGATTATTTTTAAAGAAAGGGAAGATAAGAATTTCTAAAATAAATACTCCCTACTTCGTGTGCACTTTGTTGTAGGGGATGAAACCATAAAAACCATTGTAAGAAGAGCTCTGCTGGATCAGACCA
>NW_015260056.1:0-446 GCF_001447785.1 Gekko japonicus
GGGTCTTGTTTACAATTTATGTCTGTGACGTGACAAGGCAAAGCGCTCCCTACTCATGAGGAGCTGCTTCTTGAGAGAGAATGGCTGTGGACCCCCCAAGAAACCACAGCCCTGATGCAGGGCGAACTGGAGAGTGTGGAGGTGCTTTTCTTCACTGAGTGTCATTTGGGAAGGTGGCTGCCATTATAGTGAAGAAGAGGGCAGCCGGGAGGAAAAGCAGCTTGTCAGATTTGCATTCAATCCTGTTTTTAGTGGTCCATGCAGAAGTGTTGCATTTAATCGAGGAAGGAAACTGTTTCCTG
This sequence comes from Gekko japonicus, assembly GCF_001447785.1. Lineage (NCBI taxonomy): Eukaryota > Metazoa > Chordata > Lepidosauria > Squamata > Gekkonidae > Gekko > Gekko japonicus. The sequence goes on from NW_015260056.1 coordinate 303, forward strand.
TTCATTTGTGCTCCCTGGTGTGCGTCAATATATAATTTACAGAGAGAGTGCAGGCGTATTATGTTTGAACATGCATGTTTCCAGTGCGCTAATACTTCACTGTTTGTTGGTGTTCAGATTCTTTTCTGATGGGAGACCCAAATA
>NW_015260057.1:0-446 GCF_001447785.1 Gekko japonicus
AACCCAACTACTTAAATGGTAGTTAAAAATATAGGAAGTAGGGATCACTAAGGGAACCCCAAATTAAACAAAAAGGTATTTATTCACCCACAGAAGGGGGCAGAGGAATATCCCTGGGAAGAAAGCTCCATAGTTTTGACGCCACAGCCAAGAAGGCCCTCTTTCTGATTGCCTTCTGCCTAACTTTACAAGCCAAAGTAGCACTTCAGAAGACTGCCTTAGTGATTGTGTGTGTTTGTATCGGAGTCGATGGTCCTTCGGGTATGCTGGCCCCCAGCCATATAGAGCTTTGCGGGTCAGCATCAGCACCTTCAATTGGGCTCAAAAACAAATTGGGTGCCAGTGTATATGGGCCAAAGCGAGTGATATCAGCATCCTTGCTATCGCATTCTGTAACCATTGAAGTTTCCAAGTACCTTTCAAGGGCAGCCCCACGTACAGCTTAC
>NW_015260058.1:0-446 GCF_001447785.1 Gekko japonicus
AATTTAGATTTTTAGGAAGCTCGGGGGAGGCTGTTTTATGGGCTATTAATTCTTTTACTTGTTTTCGCATCATTCACGCAGCTCTGATTTTAGGGAGTGAACTCCTAACAGTGGTGCCTTTTTCTTTGTTGTGTGTCCTCTCTCAACTGTGTACAGTATGCGTAGAGTGTTTCTCCTCTTTTGGATAGGACTGGAGCTGGATCTCAGCAGGCGACTTCATGGACAACACTTGGCAAAAGATGTTGTTGTGAAAGCAGTTCAAGGCTTCCTGGAGACACCCCAGCCGGAAAAGGCCCTGGCTCTTTCCTTCCACGGCTGGTCTGGTACTGGCAAGAATTTTGTGGCCCGGCTAATAGCAGAACACCTTTACCATGATGGCCTCAAGAGTGAATGTGTCAGAGTCTTCATCTCACTATTCCACTTCCCACATCCAACGTACATGGACT
>NW_015260059.1:0-446 GCF_001447785.1 Gekko japonicus
AGGCGTGTTCTTGCTGGGAGAGACTGGGGGAATTAAGGTTGCCATCAAACTGGAGAAAAGATGTCCATCCCCTTTATTAGAGGTTTACTGTGTGGATATGGGCAGGTGACGGTGTTCATAGCATGGAAGTAAACAACATCACCTGCTACATTAAGCTTCTGTTAGGTGGCAGAACATTTTTCCCCAGGTTGCTGGCAACTGTAGGGTGAAGCCTGCTCCCTGTAGCTATTGATTTTTCTGGCTGATGACTACAACCAGGCTGGTTGTATAAATTTCATATATTTAGGTAAAATGATGGTGGTTACTGTCGCAGAATAATATGGCATACAAGTTTGAGTTTAGAGTGGGTTCATAGTTTCTCATCACCTGCTGACTTGTAGCCAGATGTCTGCACTGTCTCAGTTAAAAAGTGTTGTATCTAACATGATATGACAGTTTTGTCAGTG
>NW_015260060.1:0-446 GCF_001447785.1 Gekko japonicus
TGCTGGGCTTTTTCTACCAAAAAACCCCTCTGGCTATATAGAAGTGTAGATGATTGACCAAGGCCCAAGTGCTTGCCCTGGGGTTTTGGAAGATGACAACATGCCTTCCTAAGAATGATTTTTTTTGGACGTCCTTTATTCTCTCTGTTGTGGGTGGCCAAGTGGCTACCTGTGAACCACAGCTGGTTCCTGGTGGCCACACCAGATTTTAATGGACAGAGGGTAAGGTTGTATCCCACACTAAAAAAAACCATTTCTGTGTTGTAAGAAACAGAGATCTTCACTTTAAAATGGCTTTTTTCCATTCATGTTCTGCTTGTATTTGAACATGAGTTAATGTAGATATTTCAGTGCACTGCTATAGCTCAATACAGGTCGGTCAGCAGAATTTTTTGGTTGGGGACCAAAGAGTACAGCGGAAGGCTGCAGAGGTCATTTCGGGGGGG
>NW_015260061.1:0-446 GCF_001447785.1 Gekko japonicus
GAATTAATTACCTCCAAAACATCCTATCAGTAATAGCCTTGCTCAGCATATAACACTGGCTGATTCACTGATGTGGGCAATAGATGGATTACCCACACCCAGAGGCAGTTTGACAGCGTATGCATGCATTGCCTGTTCCCACTTTTTTTGTCAGACCAAAAAGGTTAACCCTTAAGCTATAGCATATGCCTACACTGGTGCAAATTTACCTGAATAAAATACATTCCGCCTTCCTTTCGTGCTAGACCTCAATGGTGCACATGTTGGGAGTGCATTGGTACCTTTGTCAGCACAGGGTTTTTTCCTCCGTGCCACATTGTTGCGACCCAAAAATGCACTCCCTCCCTTTCAAGAGTTAAGGCACTACTGGGTGCAGCAAGCACTATGCTAGTGCAGTGCAGAAATTATAATTTCAGCGGGTAGCTGTTTTGGTCTGCAGTAGAACA
>NW_015260062.1:0-446 GCF_001447785.1 Gekko japonicus
CTTTTTCTACAAAAAAAGCCCTGAACTTTCCCATCCCCGAGGTTTTATTTTTCCAAAGCGACCCCTGTTCCTCCCAGTCGATGGGCCTCGCACTAGTTAATGTACTAATCTTACCTCAGAGCCCAAGCCCGCTTTTCTTCAGCTCAGTAATAACCGCAAGAGCTGGCATCAGCCTTCTCTTCACTCTTCTTGTTTTCCCGCAGTTTGCAAAGCGGCTGAACCGGTTCCAGCCACACAGCCACTCTGCCACTCATTAGCGGAGGACATTTTCCTGACTGCCTCAGAGAACGGAGTGCCAAACGGACTCCGCTGGCATACAGCCGCGCAGCAAGAGCAGATTGGTCAAAGCAACTTCAAGATCTAAACTGGATCAAATTGGTGGGAAGAGATTCATGGGGAGAGGCACTTGGCAGCAGCTCTCAGTGTCTTGCGAGGGATGAAGGGTT
>NW_015260063.1:0-446 GCF_001447785.1 Gekko japonicus
CCTGCAGGAAATGACCCCTGAATATGCAAGGTCTATACTGTGGCTTTATGAAGATCTGAAGATCACCCTACAAGGGGACAGCTGAAGGACTTGTAGTTAGCATGGACAGACTGTAGGGACTTCCCACTTTTTCAGATTGAGTCCTTGCTGTCTCCTGATTGGCTCTCCTGGAGACTCCCTACTCCTACAGAGCTTCCTGTTTGTTAAATAGTGGGGTCCATGGATGAACAGACTCCCAGTCTAGTGATCAGCTCTACTTTTTTCAGTGATTTCAGCAAGAACAAGAACTGTAGACCAGAGCGTCAGCTCGGTTATATTGCATGCAATGGCCACACCCCAGTCCCAATGATAGACTATTTACAAAACTTTACATCTTAATGCCAGAATCCGGTTGTCTATTGTTATTCGGCTCCATGATCATCCTGTCTCTGGCAGCACAGTCCTAC
>NW_015260064.1:0-446 GCF_001447785.1 Gekko japonicus
TGGGAGATCTCCAGTACCCACCTGGAGGTCGGCAACCTTGGTTGCATCTCTTCTACAATGGGTCAGAAGCCCCATCAGGGCCTTTTCTGCCAGCTGGAGCAGCCACGGAATGCAAAAGCAAGACCTACTTGGCTACTTCTGTAGTGGCTGAATTTGGCCTTTGCAAGGCCAGTCCCAACAAAAGGTCAGTTCATACAACCATCCGGGCATATGGAGGCCCTGGAAGGGAGGACCTGTGCATGTGGACCCTCAGCTTTTGTGTCCTGTGTGTCCATCATCATCCAGCATCACTTTTAAGAAAACACCACGATAGATTTTGCTCTTCAAGCATTTGCCATTCATTGAACGCCTGTGCCACATGAAGGACTGCACATCTCCAGATGTTATACAGGCTTTTCAAACACTTCTCCAGTATGGTTGACAGGTCCCTCCTGGCCACCAGCAGG
>NW_015260065.1:0-446 GCF_001447785.1 Gekko japonicus
CAGCTTAGAGGGAGCATTGCCTGCAGGCCCCAAAAAGTTGGAGATACCTGCGCTAGTGGGTTTCCTGGACCCCTCTGCAGAGGGGACTGTGACACAGAAACACCCCCAACAAGGTGCAGAGAGCACAGCACCTGCAGCCCCCAAAGAACCCCATTGCAACGCACCTATTATGGGGAGCCAGGCTGCCGACACCTCAGTGACAGGGGACTGAGACAAGTCAACCCGTGCATGCTGATGTTGCCGTGTGTCTCAGATGTCAGGTCATAATTGCTCATGCACAGAGCTCACCAAGGGAGGTCAGAAAGGAAATGCAACATCCTCCGCTGGAAGGAGCACCACAGCATGGCTGGAAGGGGCCCTCGATCAAAGATATATCCAGGGATCTCTGCAGATGTGGATTCGACTCCTCTCCTGAAGTCCCTTTTGCTAGGAGCACACAGTGGGAA
>NW_015260066.1:0-446 GCF_001447785.1 Gekko japonicus
GTGGGGAAGTGTCAGGGGTCTGTCACAGCTCTCTTACCTAATGAGTTCCAGTTGAGCCTCTTGTAGCCAGATCTGAAAACTCGCCAAAGGTCTTGTATCTGTTCATCCAGAAGCTGGGTCTCTGCTTCATTCAGTGTTGCTATTAATTTCTGATAGTGTTCCAGCATCTGCTTTATGCCATCAGTATATCTAAGGCGATAGAGGGACACAAGGAAACCACTAAGAGCCGCTGCATTCAGCAATTGATTTCATGTGTCTTATTGGACCAACCACCTGCATTTGGCAGTACAAGAAGCATGAGTATCATAACCCAGATGCAGATGTGGGTTCCAGCTGAAGCCTGCCTCTCAAATCCTGCAGAACCTCAGGCTGGGTTGTGGTCCGACCTGAAAAGCACTCAAGAGGCCAGCCAGAGGAAGAGCCTTCAACTTCTGACTCTGTCCTCA
>NW_015260067.1:0-446 GCF_001447785.1 Gekko japonicus
GTGCACCAAGATTAGAGATAATACAATAAACCGGAGATCAGTGAAATGCAGGCAAAGAGTCAAGGTGATTTCCGAACCAGTATCTTGCTACATTGCAGGGGATAAGCTGGAAGGTCTAGTTTCCTCTTGAAGGTTTTTTTCAGGAATCAGTCCTTAACATCAGGAAGTTTCAGGACTTTAAGTAAATTGTGGCCAGATTCTTCATCACAGGCTTGCAGAGACATTCCTTGGTGTCTCACCAAGAGGTTGCCCGACGCCATCCAACTATAGAGGATCCCTGCTTCTGATAGCTTGAGAGTCACAGGTTTTAGCGAACACCAGATTTGTAGAGCTTCAGCCAGGAGGTCAGGAAAGACTGCTATCTTGATGTCATGAAAAGATAAGCCATTGCCTGTTTGGGTTTCTTGCAGTATTTGCAGCTTGGTGCGGGAGTCTAAAAATTCAAC
>NW_015260068.1:0-446 GCF_001447785.1 Gekko japonicus
CTCCTCTGGGAGGAAATGAACTATTAAATGATGATTTCTGCTTGTGGGGATAGCTACAGGCAAATTCCAGATGGGGATTGGCTGCCTTTGCCTACCGCTCTAGCTGGAGGAACATTTGGCATGGTTGTTTGTGTGAATTAACTTTATGTCACACTGGCAATGACCTTTGACACGGTTCCTAGTAGCAAGTTGTGCACAACATATGAAGACACTGTCACACCACACCTATGATGTGTAAGAGAAGGTGCGCTTAGCCGTGCTGCATCAGTTGAAAAGGAATTGTTACTTGGCCCTCAGGTTCAGTCCAGCCACATAAAAATTGGATATAGATGAGTCAGTGAAGAATTTGTGGCTTCTAGAATAACAACATAGCTCTTTAGGAAGGCCGCCGTTGGTCTTGGAGACTTGCATCCTTGATGATGTTCATAGAATCATAGAGTTGGAAG
>NW_015260069.1:0-446 GCF_001447785.1 Gekko japonicus
GCCTCAGAAGACTGTTCAGAGGGACACACGTGGGTAGTCTGCATGGTCCAATCATGAGACTCCACAGCCCTGGCAAAGAGAAAGAAGTATTACTTCAATGAACATTTCTGTTCCTCACAACTTTTTTATGCTTGTACTGCGCGGCTGAATATTAGAAAGCACTGATAATTAATTATTGAGTGGACTTCAAAGTTAACCAACACTGAGACCTAGAACAGTATAAACCGATCATGGCAAGCGTTAGAATTTTCACTGATGGGAGTCAATGATAGCAGCCTTAGTCATTAATTATATATGGCCTAGTTTTGCCCATGCAACACACTCCCACTTCATTTATGTAGGTTTCACATTTATAGCCTACCGTTTGTCCAAGCAGCTAGTTTCAGAGAGTAGCCATGTTGAACATGTTGTTGAAGACTTTCGCGGCCAGAGTTCATTAGTTGTTG
>NW_015260070.1:0-446 GCF_001447785.1 Gekko japonicus
TTCGGGGAGTGAAGGGCGGGGTATAAATTTTCTTCAACAGCATCCTGAGAACCTGAAATCCAACAGGTACAGTTTTCCCCTAGCATTCAGCAACAAGGGGAACTGCACCCACTGACAGAATATCTTTCACGCCATGTTGTAAGTGCACAAAGCCTTTTGCCAGGAAAATGAAGCTGGTCATTCTATTCACTGAAAGGAGCGGTGTTTTGAGGTTGTTCCTTTTTGGCCTTGCTCTCCAATTTTGCTGAGCGAGGCTGGGCACATTTGTGACAGGTTATATTTCCCACAGGTGGTCCAGGCACGGGAGCCCTCTGCACCAACCCAGCGTTACGTGGAGAGCCAGACGTTGCGGCCAACAGATCGGGCTGAGTGGGTGTCGTTTGACGTCACTGACACGGTCAGCCAGTGGCTGGATAAAAGAGGTGAGTGCCACCTTTCTCCTCTCA
>NW_015260071.1:0-446 GCF_001447785.1 Gekko japonicus
CAGATCTTGATTTGACACACCCTAACTAACCATAATTAGTGGAGTGGCTGACGCTTGGACTATCAGATTAACTAGAACAAACCATGATGTTTGAACTGAGCCTGTAAAAGTAAAGAAGCTTTGAAACTCTACCTACAATACTACAGAACAGAAACATGTCACAATACCATGCCTTGTGTTTTACTCTGGTCTGCCAGCTAAGAACTCCTGCATTCCATTGTTAATTCTTTCAATGCTTTTTTCCCTCAGCAATATATTTCATGAGACAGCCAGGCTAATTTAGACTTCCTCATGTCCCCATTCCTCCACTGCTCTGTTTGGTCCTTTCATTTCATTCGAGCACTCTGTTTTGATTAAGACAGAGTAACACATTAGAATTCTGAAATTTCTTTTTATCTTAGTTATACAATATGACAGAATGTCAAGGGAAATAATAACTGATAACA
>NW_015260072.1:0-446 GCF_001447785.1 Gekko japonicus
ATGGTAAGCCTCTTCCCACTGGGAGGCCCCTCCCCCAGACCCACTTGTACCTTCAATTGGACCCTGGGGAGGGGAGGGCCTGATCTTTCCCACCATTCCATGGTCTTTCCCCGTCCCAACCACCTCTACAGCCTGCTCCTGTCTTCCGAGGAGCAGCACGACCCCCAGCTGCTTCCGGCTGCCTCTCCCCACCACCACTTGGGATCTGCAAAATTGGGCCACAGTGAGTCTGGCCCTCCCTGCTTTTGAGAGTAAAATCATATGAAAGAAGAATAAATCATGAGCCACATTCCTTAGTCCATTTACTTAGGAGCAAACCAGATTTGCAAAGCTGCCTTAGGTTGGTTCAAGCCCTTGCTCCATGGGCCCATAGCCACAGTGGGACATTTTGGGCCACACACCCTTAATTAACAGCAGTGCCCCACAGTGGAACATAGCAGTGCAGG
>NW_015260073.1:0-446 GCF_001447785.1 Gekko japonicus
CCCGTCCCCCCGCCCAGCATTTTCGATCCTTTGTCTTCCCAGCCTCATAAGATTTCTAGTTCAAAGCATAGTCGAACAGCAAACCCAAACAGCTGGGGAAACAGATCACACAGGAGAGAAAAGTTATGTATTTGTGAACTTGAAGGAGAAAGGGTTGACCCCAGAAGTTCGTGAAGGTGCTGAATGACATACCTGGTTGTTTAACCTGGTTTAATTCTTTAAAAGGAAGGATAAAATCCTTGTAAAATTTATTAGCCCACATGCTTTACCGTCATGTAAATATTTCACATCCCCAGTATATCCTACTCATCCTTTTCAGTGGTTTTAATTGCTTCTAATCCCTTAATTATCGTTCTTTGCTCAACGTTTCAACACCAAGCTTGGAGCTATAGAAAAGCGCTCTCCCTTTGAATACTCTCTCCTAGTTTTGTAAAACATTCCAAGGC
>NW_015260074.1:0-446 GCF_001447785.1 Gekko japonicus
CAGTGTTGTGAAGGGCAGACCTCTCCCTTCTTTTTGTTACTTCTCTATCCTTACTGTCCGTTTATGTTAGACTGTGAGTCTGTGTGAGCAAGTTTTGCATCAACTTACCTGCAGTAATGTGAACCAAACAACAAACATTATGATTCTTACTGTCAAGACTGCTGGCAAGGGAGTGTTATGCAGTAACAAAAACACACATCACTGCACCTTAACTATGAATGAACAAACAGCACTTATGTCATGGTAGCCATGACTGGAAGTTACCCAGACAATATCACAGTTGCATCTTGCACTACATCCTTGGAGGGGATGTGTTCAAAGGCCAGCTGCAAGTGGTTCAAGGGAAGCTTCAAGGCATGTAGAGGCTTCTGAAGTAGGACAGGCAAAAGCAAGAACTAAAAGACTGTTGGAGCCTGTTGGAGCCGTCTTGCCCTAGAGACCAGCTG
>NW_015260075.1:0-446 GCF_001447785.1 Gekko japonicus
CTGGGGGGTTCGTTGGCTGGGCGGCAGCTTGGTAGTTGGTGGCCTAGAGCAGTGGTGTGGCTGAGAGTGGTGACGCGGAGGAGCCGGCAGAGACGATTCATCGGTGCGGGAGTCACCCGGGAGAGTGCGGTCGGCCTAGGAGTGGTGGCTTGGCCGGCGGCTGGGTCGGGACGAGGTTGGGCTGCACTTGTGTGTCCACGCTGGACTGCTCTGCGCCTCCCGATGGAACCCCGCATTTCCCAACTGGCCTGGGCAGCAAAAGAAGGCTGCGGGGCTGAGTCTGGTGTGGTGAAGGTCCCGAGAACATCCTGGCCCTCTAGTGGCCTGTAAAGGGAACTTCGAGCACTGAGGGTGGAATCCAGCAGGGCCCTCTGGTGATCAGTAAAGGGAATTTGGCTGTTTGACAGGGCGAAGGATATATAGTATACCCAGGAGTTGCAGCAGCT
>NW_015260076.1:0-446 GCF_001447785.1 Gekko japonicus
TTAACCACTTGAGACACCGCAGCTCCCTCCCCGTATCTACCGAGATGTAATTTATTCTTCAACACCCTTTAGCACACTGAGACATGTCTCAGAAATTCCAAGCCTCTTTCCTGTTATATGTGTGCGTTACCTGCACCTTACCTTTACCTTTCAGAGTGGTTGCTGCTGAAATAACACTGTTCTTGGGAAGTGGAATGCTAGTTCTATGTGTGGATCTTAGCTGATTAAAATTCTTCAGCCTCCTGAAATGGACAAGTCATTTAAACAGAAAGGACAAGATGGTTATCCTAAAGATTTTCAAACCTAGCCTGGCACTATGGCCTGTACGTTTCAGTCCAGAGAAGCTCAAGAAATCATCTTTTCTGGTCTTGCATCCTCACTTGTACACAGCCCTCAAGCTTTGCACCCAGCTCCCCAAAGTTTTTGTTCAGTCGCACAGTCGAGTC
>NW_015260077.1:0-446 GCF_001447785.1 Gekko japonicus
TGGATTATTTAGCATGTATGACCACAGCCCAGAAGACTTTATTTCTCATCTTCTCTAATCGCATTTCTGTAGAAAGACTTAGCAGCAATTCTTTGATTTGCTAAGAAAAGAACAGTTTTTCTAGACATTCTATCCAACTTTATTCATGTTTTCAGACCTAAAGCACCTTTGTAACACAAAGGGATTCTTGGAAGACCCAGCTTTTATTGTACCAGATATAATGGGAAAATATACAGAAATGAATACTTCCATTTTTAAAGTTTAAGATTACAGATGGACTCCATTTGCATGTCCTGCAGTGCAAGAGATGTTTTGCCATGGTGCACTTATGGACACGTGTGTGAATAATGTGCCAATGTGAATGGAATACATCATCTTTCCCATGAAACTGGCACTGTCCCTCTAGCAGGGTCTGTGCGAAAGACATACATGGTTGATGCTGCCAA
>NW_015260078.1:0-446 GCF_001447785.1 Gekko japonicus
ATTATTTAGTGTGTGTGACTGCAGCCAAGCTCAGCGACACTTGATATGTTTATACTGGCAGTTTAATACTGCTTTGTGACTAATCTCAGAAGCAGAAATGTTTTAGACTTCGGTTGGGTACAGACTTACAGCAAGGCTTTGGGGTGATGCTAGCAATAAAAAACATAGCTGCAGTTCCTTGGGGGAGACGAAGTTTAGCAGTTTAACCCCTCCCCCGAAGTGATACTGTAAGCAGCAAAGGACAGAACACCTGTGAGAGAAAATGTAATACCATCTCAGTGTGATTCACTGATTACTGGTTTGCTAGCTTACTAAAAATAGAAATCTTGTTATTTGGATCCAGCCACCTAGACTCTGTCAGGATTGAACTCTACCTGTACGCAGATCACCCGGTGACTCACAGGTGGATATGTGAGCTGCCTCCGTAATCTGGTTGAGGTGTTATC
>NW_015260079.1:0-446 GCF_001447785.1 Gekko japonicus
CTCCAGCTGTGATCCTCCATACCATACCACACCCATTTTCCTCCTTGCTGATCACATTACACAAGGGCTGAATGGCCATTTACTTTACCAGGGGAAATCCTAGTGGGCTGTTGCCCTAAGCCCTGCCCACCCACCCTAGTGGTGTTGGTGAGGAGAAGTATGGGTGCCGCTGGCTTAGGGTGCAACCAGGAACCACTGAATCTATGCTTCCCTTCACCCAGCCCAGCAAAGAGGAATGTGAGCACGTAGCACCCAGCTTTGCCCTATGTCAGTAGCACCCATAATCCTCCTTTGTTGTGCCCAGGCCAGCAAAGAGGAGGATAAGCACAGTGGTGCACAGCTTCACCTTCTGCCTGCAGCACCTGTATTTTCTCTCACCACACCACTCCCTCTGAAACCGATGAGGTAGGGTCTTCAGGGTGGCAGAATGTCAACCTGGCCCCTTC
>NW_015260080.1:0-446 GCF_001447785.1 Gekko japonicus
CAATCCGGAGCTGGCAACCCTATGTTTGGGATGGTGTGTCTTTTATGCACGTGTTGTATTGTATTTTATTTTTGAGTTGTTCTATCCAGAGGTAACCGACACACTTACTCAAGGACAGTAAAAGATATATGTATACACACTATGTGCAGGTCTCCTCCTTTATTTCCTCAAGGTATCAGGGGACTGTCATTTGAAGAATTCAAAATGCAATGAGAGAATGAGGTTTCCAGTGCCCATATCTCATCAGCAGATCACAGGTCTACATGGAAAAGGTTCAGTCCCTTGGTTCTCTAATTCAGGGTTCTGGTGCCCAAGGGCACCTTGGTGCCTGCCAGTGCTTCCCTTGGTGCCCACCAAGATTTTCAGAAAGTGGGTAGAGCCCTTGTAACTCAGGGCTTGCTATTGGCTCCTCTCATCCAAATGAAAGGGTTTCCCATGGCTGCAAA
>NW_015260081.1:0-446 GCF_001447785.1 Gekko japonicus
TCCACACTCCTAACCAGTACACCAAACTGCCAGTGGCCTTGCACTGATGCCACAATGTCATTTCTGGCATGAACTGGGAAGTGACATCACTGGTCAGTCTGACATTCTAGAATTTCCCTCAAAATCCTAGGTAAATGGGAGAATCCTAGAGCATCATGCTGAAAGGGGTGACATCACTTCTGGGGTGGGGCCAGAAGTGACATCACAGTGTAAGCGATATACCATTTTTACATGTCTTGCTGGGCTGGCAAACCTGGAGTAAGGCAACTATAAGTTTTATGTGTATTCTTTCTGTTTACCTTGGTCAGGAACACAGACTCTCTTAGAGAAAGGTTGAAAATATAAGCAAAACTCCGATGGGTAAAAACAAAGTTCCATACAGCCTGACAAAGTCCCCTCTGTGTTTAAGGAACAAGTAGGGAAGTTGGAGGGCAAAATCATTTAGA
>NW_015260082.1:0-446 GCF_001447785.1 Gekko japonicus
TCAGGCAAGAGCAAAGAGAAGACCCGGTCAGCTGTAGGTCTCAGCTGCTTCTCACGGACAACGTCCACATCCAGGATGCAGGCATGCTGGGCCGAGCCCCACCTCTCCCCATCCGAGAACAGAACTGGCTGCTCCCCGTCGACGCCATCGACTAAGGCTCGATAGAAAGCCTTGGCTGCTTCACTGAAAGGGTGCTTTGCGTTGCTGACCCGGGGCCAGAAAGTATGGTACTGGTAGCCCTCCAGCAATCCTTCTCTGTGCATGTCTCGCAGCTGGCCCAGTGCCCCGAGCCAGGCACCCAGCACGGAATCCTGGAGGAGTGCCCTGTTCCACTGGCCTTTCTCAGTGGAGTCCCACAGCCCTTTGCGATTGCTAAGCACAGCAAAGGCCGCTGTGAGGTGTAGGGGGAGGCCAGACTCGATAGGAAGAGGCAGAAAGCAGAAGAC
>NW_015260083.1:0-446 GCF_001447785.1 Gekko japonicus
CCATCAGTCGGCTGCGACTTGATGCACACACAAGGAGTGACCTCCCATAATGCAGAAAGTGAGTCACAAACTAGAATACAGTAAAAGGAAGGTGATACATACAATAGACACTGCAATGGACCTCAATCCTATTCTGTTATTAAAAAAAAAGATGATCTCCTGTGTTTTTCCATTATACCACTATAATGTAATATTATAATCCAATTCCCCCCACAAAATAGGTACAAAACCTGACAGTACTGTTAGGTATGCCACTGACACATCTCCACAAAGCAGATGACGTTTTTGAAGATCTTGGAAAAGGTACTTTAATCTCACAATCGCATAAAGTTCCATTTGTGGACATCAAATATTCACTGTAAACAGTAGACGCTACATTAGTAGTCGAAAGTCAGTAGGGTGTAGTCTCAGAGTAGAATCTGAGAGTAAAAGGTAAAGGTTTCCCT
>NW_015260084.1:0-446 GCF_001447785.1 Gekko japonicus
GCTAATAGCTCCTGTTTTGTAGTGTTTAAGTCCTGCTGAGAGACGTTTTGTGTTGCGGCCACCATTTTCTCCTATTGTTTTTTAACGATTTCTATCGACCCAGAGCCACTTACTTGGGATAGATAGGTTTGTACGTGACAAGGCAGACTTTGTTGTGGTTTTAATTTATTTTTGCCTTTCTTGCCCATAATATAGAGACTTTTTTGCAGGTTTAAATGGCTTCTTTAGGAGCTTAGGAAGGGGAAGGAGCGGGAGCCTCAGAATTAGGCATCCATCTTCCTCCCGGGTGACACCACGCCCCCCGTGTTCCTTGCTCTTGATCACAATATTCCAGAAAATGGAATCAGTCTTCTGTAATAGGTCAGGACAGAGTGGGTACAGCATGCAACTTTCTTCCTCATATTGCATAGTGATTCTTTGAGATGTAGTTCGTTGCTACAGTGCAC
>NW_015260085.1:0-446 GCF_001447785.1 Gekko japonicus
GGCCTGAGCTGAATCAAAGAGGACAGTTAGTACGAAGACGGAATTAACAAAGCTAAGTATTCTATTGCACTGGATTGATTTCTAAGCAAGCATACTTTGGAATGTGCTCCACATAAATGAAAAAGGGCTTGGTGTTTCTAATCATCAGACAAAAACCTTCTCGGGCAGCGACTGTTTGGATGGTATTTGCTCAACAAGGGAACTCTGAAAGCCACAGTAAAGTTTGAGCCACTTTGGAACAGAGGGACTGGGGTGCTCAGATGAGAAGAAGAAAACATGTTTGCTATAAAAGGTACCACCATGGTTCCCCCCGCAGCCACTACATCATCTTCCTAGGTTTCTATTTCCACAGCTGTTCTGGCCTCCTAGTCCACCCATAAACAAGTCTACAGGGATGAAAGTCCCCTATCGTCTTTGTCTTCTTGCAGAGACCATATTAGACTCCA
>NW_015260086.1:0-463 GCF_001447785.1 Gekko japonicus
GACTGTTTTGGATTGCTACCCGAATAAAACTTGGTCTTGACTGGACTGTTTTGGACTGGGGCCAGGGGGGGCTCTCTGCAGTTTACCTGGCTGCTCCCTGCTCTGACTGAGGGCTGCTGGGAGCAGGGGGTGGGGCTTGTTGCATGTGCCCGCCCCCCTGGGCTCTTTACTGCCGGAGCTCCACTCCTGTGCGCTCCTGCAGGAAATGACCCCTGGTGGCGATCAATTGTTAGTCCAGGAAAACTCCAGCCCCCGCCTGGAGGTTGGCAACTCCACTTGCCTGTCTTGACATGTGCCAAGAGCAGCGGGGCCTTCTCAACGGCAACAATAAGATATTCTTCCAAGCAAGGAAACACCCCCCCCCCAATGGGAGGGACTTTATCTTGCGGTCATCCCCCCCCCCTTGTGGCAAATTGAATTTGGGGGTGGGGATGCAGGAAGTGAGGGAAATGGGGGGGGGTCT
>NW_015260087.1:0-446 GCF_001447785.1 Gekko japonicus
CTGCATCAAACCACACAAGTCCCCTTACTACATCAAGGCAGCGATCCATGAGAGAAATGAATTTACTAAATTAATATAAAATTGACTACATTCTGTTCCAAGTCTGTCTCACACAGGGGGTGTAGACCACAGAAAAATTGGAAGTCAGTGGGCTTAGAAGGTGTAACTCGTATTCAGGACTGAACTACAAGTATCTTATTTATTGTATCTATTATGCCACATTTCTAGGAAGAGAAAAACTTGCTTTGTGATTAGTTTAATCACTTAATTACAAAACATGAGTACATGTATATAATGGAAAATAATTGAGTTAATCAAAAAAATAAATAAAACACACTCCTCTCCTCAAATCCAATAGCCCACCTTTCCTGTGTCATTCTTCCTATTCATCTCTGCCTGTTTTCCAAATATACAACTTTTGCTATTGAATCATATCTCAACTTCCT
>NW_015260088.1:0-446 GCF_001447785.1 Gekko japonicus
AGGGGGAACTGAGGGTCTGAAATGGCAGGGGGGATTGGGTTACTTTGTAATACTGTACTTATAAAAATGGAATTCGTATTGATGGTTGCAACAGAAACAACGAACCTGCAGAGAATAAACTTAATGTCTTTACACTGGGCTGAACTGAATGGATGCCAATCAAGTACAGGCGTCTCAGGGAACAGACGTCAGAAAAAGTGAACTTTGTCATACTTTTAAAACTGTATTTATCGTTTGCTTCCATGTAAACACAAACTCTGGCACACAGGTGTTTTATTCTTGTTCCCCCAAATCCCTCCCCGTGATCCCAACCCTCTGGGTGAGAATCAGTGCCTCAGGACGATGGTCTTCAGCTCTGAGCCATGGGAAACGGTGCAGCAGAAGTGTCTTAGCCAGTAAGTCCTGTCTAGGGATCGAATTGAGCTGTAAGCATGTGACAGGAAGTC
>NW_015260089.1:0-446 GCF_001447785.1 Gekko japonicus
ATTTAGTCTGCTGGGAATTATTAACTGGGAGAGGGATCCTGGAATCATAATGGATGAAAATATCAACATAATAGGCAACTATGGTAAAAACAGTGAATTCTGTGTTGGGGATTATTAGGAATGTAATTGTAAATAAAATGGCCTTGTAATGCATTCATGTAAATCTATGTTGTAGTCATATTTGGAATGTGATGTATAATTAGTTGTGGCTGCCTGATCTTAAAAAAAAAAATCATAGAACTGAAAGAGATGCAGAAAAGGGAAAGTTAAGAACCTTCCATACAAACGCCTGGGACTTTTTAGTTTTGAAAAAGTCGACTGGTATGATAGAAGGGTATAAAACAATGTTTGGTGTGAGGAAAGCAGATTAAAAAGTCTCCCCCTCCCATCATACTATTTTTTATTTATTTACTTATTTTTATTGTTTGTATTTATACCCCACCTTG
>NW_015260090.1:0-446 GCF_001447785.1 Gekko japonicus
GGCCAACTGCCATGAAAGGGTCAACAAGGCAAAGAGGAAAATGACCAACAGGCTGGGAAAGATCATGGAGGCCATGGGGGAAGGTGTCAGAGCATTTGATATATGGACATCTCACACCAGTTGGAGGCCCTGTTTCGGGCTGACAGCATTTACTTGTCTCCATGAGGATGGACATCTGGCTACATGGGGATAGGTATTGTCTATGGACTTGGCTGCAGCTGTAGGTGTGTTGGGATCTGTTTTAGGGAAATGGCAGCTCTTGTGGTGGCAGCAGCATAGGGCTAGACTCATTTTAGGAAAACCATCCTGCATGCCCATTTTCCCTGCATTTGGGGATCCCCTTGAGGAATATTGGAGTGAGGGCTCTCAAGGGGCATGCCCAGTTTAGGGGCTGCCAAAGGGTTACCCTTGTGCTCAAGGTGTGGTACAAATGAATAAAATAAATA
>NW_015260091.1:0-446 GCF_001447785.1 Gekko japonicus
GACTTTGATGGACCAGTGATCTGATTCAGGAGGTTGACAGCTCATTGAGTGACATGTGCAATGTACCTCTTAACCCTGAGTAGGATCAAATGCCTGTTTTGCACACCAAAAGACACATAGAACCCTTTAGTTTAAAATAAGCAAAAGCAAAATATTGTTTGACTGGCATCTGCTGGTAATGTTTCTGCAGATGTGAAGAGATAGAAAACAATAAATTTAGTTTACTTTTTTCACATTACTACTGAATGTATCTAAGATTATTTTGAATCATACTGTGAATCTTGTGGCTACCCCAATCAGATCTCTGGTTTTGTTCTTTACTGAAATCCAAAATGACACCACTGCCATGGTGTTTTTATTGCCTGCCATATTAAGGGCAGTTCTGCCTGTAACCACTGTCCAGCCAAAGAAGACTGCTTGGAAGTTGGCAAAGATCACAACAATTA
>NW_015260092.1:0-446 GCF_001447785.1 Gekko japonicus
ACCGCAGCCCCTCAGACTAGGATAGGGAGACCCAAATTCAAATCCCCCCTCAATCATGAAGTTCACTGGGTGCTCTTGGGCCAGTCACTGTTTCAGGGTAGGCGTGAGGATAAAATGGGGCATGAAGAATTATGTACACTGCTCCTTGGAGGCCAGGTGGGTAGAAATTTCTAGATAGGCAGACAGATGCTGGTTCCCATAAACCACTCTGATAATCTTTATGGTTGAAAAGCTGTTTACAACTATTGTGGAGGAGGATTACTGCCCTCTGCACTAACTAGAAGCCTTGAATAATCCTCCAGATTCCAATAGTTAACAGTGATAATGTATCAAAACTCCATGTCCCAGGATTTCTTCAACATGTAGGAAAGAGAGTTAGGGGATGAAGACACAACCTGTTTCTCCTACATTCAAATGCCATGCACTAATCTAGGCTCTACTGGACA
>NW_015260093.1:0-446 GCF_001447785.1 Gekko japonicus
CTGAGCTCCTCTGATGTCACGGAATGTTCATGGGAAGGGCTTGCTGTGTCTGCAATTTCTCGGTGGCGGAAGTGTCAAGAAGGAAGGGGAATTTTGCATGTGGGAGGGTGGAGGGGCGAACCACGGCTGCAGGATTCTGTCTGTACGTGTGATGTTTTTGTCTTGGCCTTCCTTAAAGGAGCTCAAGGTGGCTTCCTGCTTCCATGTTATTTTCACAACAACCCTGTGAAGTAGGTCAGGCCAAGAGAGAATGACTGGCCCGACACCATCGCCCGAGCTTCAGAGCTGAGCAGGAATTTGAACCTAGGTTTCCCAGGGTCCTATCCTGATACTCTGACCACTATGCTGCTGTCTTTCCCCGTTGCATGCATCATATAGCTAACAGGACGTCCCAGAGAGCATTTTGCTTAGTTCGGAACCAGTGTACCCTCTAAGCTGAGTTAATG
>NW_015260094.1:0-446 GCF_001447785.1 Gekko japonicus
GGTCTGATCCAGCAGGGCTCTTCTTTGGTGCTTTGTCTTGGGGATGGTGGGTTATGTGGCTTCTTGTTGGGTGGTCTTGGGGCTGTCTCTGTGCCAGGTGTGACCTGCATGTCTGGAGATGGGGCTTCAGATTCCCCATGGCATGTTTGAGCTCTCTGTCCCCAGTACCTCCAGGCCTGTGTCAGGGTTGGCTGCCAAAGCCAAGAATGTGACAGCGCCCCCTTCTGACTCAGTACCTGCCTCCTCATCTTCTTCCCTTAACACAGAGGAGATCTCGGCTCCCTCTTTGATGGCTGCATGCACTTGTGCATTTGTGGATGCCCTGCGAGCCACATGAGTGTCAGGGTATCAGGCACCATTGAAATGTGGCACCCCTCATTGGAGAGTTAGTGGGGTTCGAGCACAGGAAGCTCCTGTGCTGTGGGCACCCTTTGAGAAAGGGCAGT
>NW_015260095.1:0-446 GCF_001447785.1 Gekko japonicus
GCACCGCTTCTTTCATGCATTCCTGGCATGGCTTCCCATTGTTCCATGCATGGTAAATATATAAACAGTTTGTTTGGGTCTCTACAAATGATTTGTTTGCTTAACGTGTTGGACATAATGTGATGTATTAACGTTGCGGCTGTGGCTGTCACCAGATTATCTCCATAAGCAAGATATATCTTTTATTCAGCATTCCGGAAGTCGTGTTTATGTCTGCACAGGTGTTTCGTCTCCCTCTGTCATTACCTTAATGTGACTTTCAGAGTTTGCTGTGATGTATATACAAATTTATGATCTGTAACAAGCAACTGGGGAGGGCGTTTACAAGAAAAAATACCATAGGAACAAGACGCTGCGTATGCACCTCTGCATAATATGGAGAGAGATTTTGTTCCAAACATCTTTGACCCTCCTTCCTGTTGTTGTTGTTGTTTAGTAGCACAGTC
>NW_015260096.1:0-446 GCF_001447785.1 Gekko japonicus
AAATTACAGCTTTTAAGTCTGATGTTTGTATCCTGCAGTTCCTAGAAGGAACAACTACAATTCCTTGTGAGCTTTTACTCGGCCCAGAGAAGATGAGTGGAAAGCTATTGCCTGCCTGATGCCTTCTTGGGTCCCTTATTGAGTATGTGCACATTTGGTATGTGCTGCTGGTACAAAACATGCTTTGTGTGCTTCATGTAGATAAGCTTTCACAAGTCACATGATAAACAAAGGTGCAAAAGATGCTAAAAGCACAACTGTGGAGGAATTCCTCTGCCAACATAGAGAACAACAGATGCTTTCCTCTTTTACGCCCACCCTCTCTCTCTGTCTCTCTTTTTTTGGCATGTACCTTTAGACACCACCGTATTCTCTAACATAATGAGAGCAGTGGAGCAATCAAATCACGTACTTGCTAGTCTCCTTGCAAAAACAATTTGGCACCA
>NW_015260097.1:0-446 GCF_001447785.1 Gekko japonicus
AACCAGGGCTGAACCTGCTTAGCTTCCCAAAACTAGGCCATCAAGGTCAGGGCATCCCTAACTACTGCAACACGACATTACAGAAATTTAGTTACGATCGAACTACACGATTTGCATGTTCAGATATCATTCAACGCACTGTAAGATCCTGCCATGTTTGTTGACTTCAGACTTGGAAAAACCTGCACAGTCACGTGCTCCCGCAGAAAGCCGACAACTGTCCTCCACGGAGAAATCCTCTCCCCTCCTCCCCACCCCAAAGACACACAGAGGAGCGCGGAGCGATCAGCTAAGGAAAGCGTGCAGCCAAGACGCGCCGCAAAACCGCCATGACGCTGCTGGGACAGCGAAGGGATGCAGGGGGCGGGGGAAGAAGAAAGAGAGGGAAAGCTCGGAGAACATACGGCGAAGTCAAATGGCCGCAACTCGGTGGCGCGCGTTCAAAA
>NW_015260098.1:0-446 GCF_001447785.1 Gekko japonicus
AAATAAATAAATAAATAGAACATGGAAAAGGCAGTGGAACCCCATCATTGTTTCTGGCTGGTCAATGTACTAATCTGAATGCCAAGGTTGGAAGTTTTAGGGTAAAACAAAAAAAACAAACTGGCTTGTATGGTAAGGGGAGAGGGAACTGTTCTTTCCACTCCTGCAAGGTTTTGCACATTGAGCCATGTTGCTCTTACCCTTTGGGAAGGAAAAAAGACATGCAAAAGGTGGCGGCCAATCTTTTCTTTCCTTGGGGGACAGTTATGATGGACAAACCTTTCCAGGATGCTGGAATTAACCCTCCCCTCACTTGACCACAAATTGTGAAAATTGACTAGAAGACCAACCTCAGTGATGGAACTTTACAAAACTCATTTCATCTTCATCCCATTCTTTCAAGGAACTTATGGCAGATAGGGATGCCAGCTTCCAGGTGAGACCTG
>NW_015260099.1:0-446 GCF_001447785.1 Gekko japonicus
GCTATTGTATCTTCTAGGATTTTTATTTTCAGTTCACTATCATCAGTCTTACTTTCTAATTTGGTAACTGTATTGGACAGCATTTTAACCTCTTGTTTGTTATCCAACGCTAATTTTTTTGTTTCATCTAGTTGCCCACTAACCTGTTTTACCAGGCTGTCTATTTTGCTATTCATTGGTTCTAAAATCTTTTCTATCGCTGGGTGTAATGCTGAACCCAACGCAGTGTTCAATGCTTCTGGTAGAGCTGCCGTCATTGCTCCTACAACAGCCTGGTTCAGTGATGCTTTGACCGCCTCTTGGATGAGTGTGTTTAACTCTTTTGTATTTAACTGAATCATAGCCGGCTGTCCTGATTGTCCGGAGAGGGAGGGTCTTCTCGATCCACTTGCCATTTTAATTTGATATCTTGGTATTGTCAGGTAAATTGAATATCTGTCACTGTG
>NW_015260100.1:0-446 GCF_001447785.1 Gekko japonicus
TTATTAGTCTCTTCCCTCTCAGTTCCTTATAAATTCCACTTTGTATTCCCCCCCTTATGTTAGCTTCTTTCTGCTCTCTCTCCCCTGCCCCATTCCTGGTATATACCCATTTTCTGGTATTTTCTCCTCTCTACCCCTTTCTCAGCTTGCTGAATTCTCACTCCCAGTAGGCTCCTACTGCTGCTACTCAGGTGGGCAGTGGGAGAAAAATGGGAAATGGGGAGGATTGTAATGGTCCCAATGCACTGATATAACTTCTGGCATGACTGGAAGGGATGTTAGTTCATTACTGGTGATGCCATTACATCGCCCGTGAGACTCCCTCCCATGAGTTTTCTGCCAGTTGCCAGCCTCATGCATCCCTAATCCTTTCCCCTCATCCAATTCCTTCCGCAAACCCCTTCTTAGTTTTAAGTTTGCCTGGTCTCCCTTTGCTCTCCTTGCCT
>NW_015260101.1:0-446 GCF_001447785.1 Gekko japonicus
ACGTTCTCTTATGTTCTTATTACCAAGCCTACAGCTGAGCTCCTTATTAAAGTTTCATACGGCTCCCTTCCTCCGTCCGCCCCCCTCCCTCAGTGTGAACATGGCAATTAATTATTTAGAATAACTAATCAATCGTGGATGAGACGCACTAATCAAACACATTTCCAGCAGCTAAGTAGCGCTCACTTTGAAGAGATTGATCGGCTCAAAGATGCTCCCCGGACCGCTCGGGAGTGGAATCTTACAGACCGCGTGAGCACCTCGGCAAACCCCTCGGGGCGAATTCTCGACACCGTCTGCTGGACCGGGCCGCCAACTGAAGGCGGACCCCGGCAGACTGACGGCAATTATTTTCTGTGCCGGTGCACTCTCTGCCCTCTCGGTTGGGCATCGGATTTCACGGGAAGCCAGACAACTCTGCCGGTGGCGAAAGAAGTTACGAAATG
>NW_015260102.1:0-446 GCF_001447785.1 Gekko japonicus
GGGCCTTTGGAAACCTCTTAAATATATTCTCTGTTTGTTGCCAAGTTCATCCAAACTGGATATTTTCCCTAGTCTGATAGGCTTTAAACAGCCATTTAAGCAGAGGTACTAATTTAAACACATAAAGAAGAAAATGGTCTTATATGGGAACAAAGGGCATCTAATCATTAATTTGATGACATTCTAATTTTCTTATCTGATGTGATGGTTTTACTGCTGCTGGCCTAGTTAGCCAGCCTGAACTTGCACTGGCGCCATGCCTGTGCTTCAAAGTAGATTGGTAGCTCTGTTCAGCCACCCTTGAGTGAACAGGAAGCTTAGTTCTACCCCAAGAACATATGAAACTCCAGACTCCCCTCAAAAAGCAGAGATGTCTGTGAGCGGATTAACACAATCAATTGTAAAGGATGCCGGTCGTAGTGCAGAACCATAAGCTTTTTTTTTTT
>NW_015260103.1:0-446 GCF_001447785.1 Gekko japonicus
TTTTTGGAATAACAGCTTTGTTATTTTTCCAACTTATAAACTTTTCCCTATTAGGGGGGAACTTTTAGCTTCTTTTTATGTCTTTTCCACTATTGTAAAGGAATTTACTGTTTTCAACTTTAATCTGCAAAAAGGAACACAATTGAAAATATCCATTCACACAAGGAAACCTAATGGCTATGAATATTGATGATGGAACCAAATTTTTATCCTTGAATTGTAAAGGCTTAAATTCACTTATTAAACGTAAACGAATATTGAACGCATTATTGAAGCAAAAACCGAATATAATTTTTTTACAAGAGACACATCTTAAAGGAAACTTAGACAAAGTATTTTCATCAAATAAATTCTCTTCTCAATATCAGGCCCAGGGGACTTCTAAGTCACGTGGCGTGGCCATACTTATAAATAAAAACACGAGATTTCAATTGATCAAATTACAA
>NW_015260104.1:0-446 GCF_001447785.1 Gekko japonicus
TCTCTCTCTGGCTGGTGGATGGGAGTGGATTGTCTAGTGAGGTGAGGATTATCATACACAAGACTTGCTTGGAAGTCTGCCTCTTGGTTATGCTACTCCACAGACTCCTAGTAATAGTGAGGATAAAATAGAGGAGGGGAGAAACTGCGTGTACCAGTACCATCTAAGAGGAAGAGTGGTAAAAATGCACCGAACTAAATACAAAAGCTGTGCCACTGCTAAAGGAAGGTCATGTCTGGAAGCTGCTTTGAGCCTCTTGAGTGTAGAATGATGAAGCCGGCTAATTCTTTTGTTGTTAATCTAATTTATACCCTGCTGTATCTTGCAATAAAGCAGTGATACTCACTCAGGGGCCACATGTGGCTCTTTGACATGTCACCCCTGGCTCTTTGGGGCACAGTGTGACACCTGGCCCTTGTTTTAGGAAAGCGGGCACACAAGGTGGG
>NW_015260105.1:0-446 GCF_001447785.1 Gekko japonicus
TTCCTGCTGGACTTTTTCTACAAAAAAACGCCCTGCCTGCAAGACATACCCGAAAGCAGAAATGACATGTTGTCCTAAATGGTTAAAAACTAGAAGAAACCTGAGTGGTTTTCCACTGGACAGGGAATGGAAAGGCAGCTCTCGATCTGTGTGTAAATTCCAAAGTTCTAAACCCTGACAATGTTCTCATCTTTGTTCACTTCACGCTGTAATGATGAAACACAAGATCTCTTGTCATGGCTTCCCTGTCTCCTGGGGTGACACATAACCTTTTGGGAATGTCTGCCTTGCTTCTCAGACTGTGCTGCCAGATCTGGGACATCTGCAGGATGTACACATGACAACGCCCTTTATCGAATCCAGAATAAATATGACTCCCTTTTCTACCCACACTGTCACCAACGCAGACTACAACTCCAATCAAACTGGGAGGGGAGAGACCACAA
>NW_015260106.1:0-446 GCF_001447785.1 Gekko japonicus
CTGGTACCCCTACGATTTAAGTATTTGGCCTAAAACGTATCCCAGAATCTTCTGCAGTAGGCCACAGTTCTTTGTTACTGTTCAGGCACTCCTCAGTCACTGAACACCTGAACACGTAGATGCATTATAGAACTAAGGACAATAAACTGAAATTCAGCCAAGATGAGGTACTCTCAATGGATAATATGGCAAACCAAGGGATGAAGAGTCAACTTGTTCTGCTTTCAGCTTGGGGGTACTATTAAATCCGTGGCTGGAGATGGAAATTCAGATACCATCTGCGGTGTAGCACTTGGACCAATTTCCATTGGTGAACCTGGCTGTCCTTGAAAGATTTGTCCACAGCTTTGGTCATCTTATGGTTTTATGCTGTCACTTTGTACTGTAGCTTTACCATCAACTTTATGGTGCTGTTTTTGTTGGTTTTACATTTTTATTATTATACT
>NW_015260107.1:0-446 GCF_001447785.1 Gekko japonicus
CCCTAAACCTCCCGTGTGACTGGGGCCTTTGGCTAGTGTGGTTGTCTGAACATGGTCACTCCACTAATATGGTAAGTCGGGGTCCATCCAACCAGGATCTGAAGCCACGGTTTGAAGTTAGTCTTAAGTACAGCTTAGCATGATTTATGGACATTCTGGTTCAAACCTGGCTTGTTTCTTACAGCCACCTTTCACCCTACTCCAGGTCCAGATACCAACTAAGTCCTTAAAGGGAAGATAGGAAGGTTAAGGTGATGGAGCTAGGATTTGTTGAGGCAAGCCAGAGTTTGAATGATGGTCTGTAAGCTGATTTCTGCTTCTATAGACTAACCATGACTAAATCAGTCACGGACGAACCCTGGTTAAAGAAATCATGGTTTCAAGTTCTTTTTCAACCGAGCCCGGAATGTTATGGGACTTCACTATTCTGAGAAAAGCGACAACCG
>NW_015260108.1:0-446 GCF_001447785.1 Gekko japonicus
TACATGAAGGAACAGCCTTGCAAGCCTCATTCCCTTGGGTCCTGGGAGGTAGGAAAGCCCACAACCATCCCAAGCCTCTGCCCAATGAAAACACCCCTTTCCCTTACTCCCAAGAAGGTATCAAAATCTGGGAAGTAACCACTTCCACCAATTAATTTGAGAATATCTCCTGCTGGACAGAGTTTCACATCCAGGATTTTGTTATCTCTGTTGCCATTTAGAGGATCTGCCTAGCTGCTGCAGCTCCCACTTCATTCCTACAAGCTAGCACAAGGACAATCAGCCGCACCGTCACAGTTTTGAGCTATCATGCCCAAGGGATGTTGAGTATGCGCACTTGTCTCTCCCTTTTACTGACCTTTAGGTAGCAGGACCAAAGTGGCATGGTTTTTTTCACAGAGGTCAAGGAGCATTTAAAATATAAGGAACTTTTAAAAGGAAAGGAA
>NW_015260109.1:0-446 GCF_001447785.1 Gekko japonicus
GACTCGATGGCACTTTCCACCACTGTGTTGTCATGCTTGTATTCTGAATCTGTGATATTTTTCACCTTTTGCTGAACAAGGTGTTCTGAATAAATTCTTTTCTTAGAATCTGTCATTGTGCATGCTGTGTAGCATTCGGGTGAATGGCACATTATATCAAATGCCTGGTCCTTGATTGCTTCATCCTTCCTCTCTCCCCGCCTGCTAGTTCTTTTGGCTTCATTCACTTATAACAGGATGCACATAAAATGTGACGCTCTTAGCCTTAATATCATGCTCCCCCCCAAAAAAATTCTCTCCCTGCCATCTCAGATATCATAAGTGCAACACACTTTCTGGCCCAAAAGGACAAAAAATGGATTCCAACCAGAAACAAATCTGGATATGGAGGTTAGAAGTGTGACTAAGAGATGACCTCCTCCCCACCCCAGAGAGATGCATAATTT
>NW_015260110.1:0-446 GCF_001447785.1 Gekko japonicus
GGTTTATTAGTCCTGTTCCAGCCCATTACTACCTCCAGACTCTCATATAGGATGTCATCCAACCCGCCTGAGTCTGTTGTTAGGGTGAAATAAAACAAGACAACACCAGCATAGTGATGACGAGATGACCTTTCCCAACAGTTGCATGTGGATGTTAAACAGTATGGGGTACAAGATAGGACCCTGCACGATCACACAGCAAAGATATCACAGGGTTGAGCAAGAAACCCTGGCAAATTAACAGGAATGCACTGCTACTGTCACTCTCCAACTATAAAGAATGGGCAACCAAAGCTGTTTTGGTTCCCAAACAAGCCCAGAACAAGGACAAGAATGTTGATAATGCGCCTCTTCCAAAATTACACTTCTGTGAGAGGTGAGGGAAGCAAGAAAAGGAATGAGAACAAAGTATTTATTTTATTATTTATTTATTTGTTGAATTTTTA
>NW_015260111.1:0-446 GCF_001447785.1 Gekko japonicus
GCCTTGTCAGGGACAATGTGCTATCAATAACCATGCATAGGATCAGGCTGCAGTAAGTCCCACTGAACACAGTAGAATCTCATTTGTAAGCAACGTTTAGAACCAGATATAAAAGAGTAAAGCTGATTATCAGTTTTATCTTTGGAAGCATTATAAAAATACTCTAATGTCAGCCAGTGTTAATATCCACATATTGCAGACTGAGGGAGCAGGAGACAAGCCTGAGAGGCAGTAGCTTACCTAAGGCCAGCTTTTAAGTCAAACCTCATTCCTAGCTCAGAACTTGCATTCAGACCCATTCAGAGCCATGAGGATACTGGTTTTCAGACCAGGTCCCAAAACTAAGCTGTGGATCGAGCTAAGGCGGGTCACACTTAGGAGGCACTACTGTTTTCATCCTTTCAATAACAATTTTTGCAACAGCCTTCTGACTGAAAAATGAAAAA
>NW_015260112.1:0-446 GCF_001447785.1 Gekko japonicus
ATTATATAGTATAGTATAACATAGATAACATCATAGAAATTTTTATAAGATCTGACCAGAGTTACATATTGTGTCCCTTATAGTTATAAAGGCAAACTGGTTGTTTGGAGAGAGGCATATAAGTTTTCTAAATAAATAAGAGATGCCACACATTGCTCATTGAATTACCGTATAAATGGCGCAGGAAAAGACATACATTGGGAAATAAAAGAGGGACAGTTCATTCAACTCTACTCAGTGCACACTGGATGATTTAAAGTCCATGAGGTACATTCGTCTCCTCTGTGTGTTGTTCTCTGAAAGGTTTGGTTTGTGCATCTCTATCCAAGCACCAGGCCACACACTTCTCAGAATAAAATGCCTGTCACCTAACAGGCCACCGGCCGCAGGCTTACCGGCACTGGAGGAGGCCTAGCTCAGCATCGCAGTGATGTAACTGGCAGTGC
>NW_015260113.1:0-446 GCF_001447785.1 Gekko japonicus
CCTCCTCCTCCTCTTCTTCTTCCTTGAAACAATTTCTCCACTGCATTATCCCAACCAATCAGGGATCGCTTTCTGAATACAGTGACATTAGTCCACCATACAGATAACACTGAGGTGCAGTAAGACCTCCCATTATCCTCACTGTGAATTGGAGAGAACACATCCCCACTGGCCAGGCAAACAGGCTTAGACTCCCTGCTTTGCCATGCTGCACTGGCAGCTTCACTGCCTGCTAGCTGTGTGCAACTGGACCTTTGTCCCGTACATTGCTAGTTACATGTAGTCATGAAAGTTTAATTGAAGCAAAATGTGAATGAGGGTGTGCATTCAGATACATATCCGAGGGTGCATCTTATTGAAAACAGTGTAGACTGACAGCATCTACATTTGGACGTTCCTCTCGATGCGGGAACTGCCTTCCTGCAGTTTGGTGTAGTGGTTAAGAC
>NW_015260114.1:0-446 GCF_001447785.1 Gekko japonicus
GTACAGTTAGCAAACTCCTATACGACACCGTACAAGATACAAGAGTGTATCTGGCAGGGAAAACTAAGTAGGGCAAAGAAAATTAAAACTAACATGGTACTTTCAACATCATTAGACACCTGGGACCATCTAAGATCAAAACTTTTACCTACAACTTCCAGATACCAAACATTTTAAAACCAAATCTGGTTTCTCCCAGGCCTCAGAAACCCCAGCTTTAATAAATGGAAAGAAGCGGGAGTCACCACTTTTCACGATCTTACATACATGACTACTCTCTCATCTAAAACAAATCTAGAAGCTAAAATAAAACACAACATACCTTGGCTCCAATATTTTCAAATCTCTAATCTATACAATCATCTTAAACTTGACCAAATATTGAAGCAACCACTGACACCACTGGAAACAATAATAAGATCAGCAAAATCAACAGTGAAAGGCCT
>NW_015260115.1:0-446 GCF_001447785.1 Gekko japonicus
CACTGACTGAGCAGGTTAAATAGGAAACATAGTCCCCAGTCTCAAGAGGGAAGGAAGCATTGTTGTTAGTATAGTATCAGGGTGTGGGTGAGCAATGAGCTGCAAACTGGAAAAGAAGAATTGATACTGGACAGCAGTGATACTGGAGCTGTGGCTGATAAGGCGGGGTAGAAATTTAATAAATCAAATCAATATTCTACAGTAACCACATGCAAGTTCCCAAACATGTAAAACGCTTGTCGCCTCTTAAACTTTGCTTTAGTGATACTGTTCATTTAGCCCACAGGCCTTCAGCAATGTCACGCTAGATACAGCAACAACAGAACATAAATGACCCACCAGTCACCGCTCTTTAGATTTAATTACCTGAGCACAGGATTTGGCTACAGCCAGTGTGCCGCCTAAATCCATGCTTGCCAGGAGTTTCTTGACCGTATCTGATGTTA
>NW_015260116.1:0-446 GCF_001447785.1 Gekko japonicus
GATATGACAGTTTATCGACTTACCCGCTGCTGTTTTAATTACCAATATTAGATGAAGTCAGCACGGGTGACAGGTGTCAGATTCCGAACTCCCGAGATGAATTCCTCTGTCCAGAGGGGTTAACAGTGGCAGGTGAGCAGAGGAACCCTCCCGCTTCCCGCACACTAAGATAGCTCCACTCTGGGCCAGCCGGAGTCAGGATCCAGCCTCCAAATCTCATTACAAAGTGACAGTTATGACAACAAATTGGAATCTGCCTGCTTCCACCTGCTTTTCTGCAACGCCAACGGACTTTGCTTGCCTCAAGACAGGAGCACCTCTTTGCGTGGAGGAACAAACAAACTAGGGGGGCTTCATCATGGCCCTGATCTACTTTGGGGGGATGGGGGTGGAATGCCAGAGTCCCATGAGAAATTTAGAGGAAGAGAATTTGGGGAGCGGCTGTG
>NW_015260117.1:0-446 GCF_001447785.1 Gekko japonicus
AGCTTTAAAAATAATTTTCTTTATATTACATAAAAGAAAAGAAAACATGAGACCTCAAAAGCCAGCAAAATACATGTCCCAACGTTCAATAAAGAATACCCAGTTTCTAACAAATGTATTTTATGGGGATTCTCTTCCTTCTCTTTCATAATATTAGTTTAGTTAGAAAAGCCACTGTCAATGTCATCATACACCAATCTAGAAGTGTATCCATTGTACTGTTATAATACATGGTATATATGCTTGCTTCGTGTTTTCATGGTTTCTGCTTACAGAAAGAGCTGGTAAAATGGAATGGCCAGTGACTTGCTTACTAGACTGTGTCCTTCATGGCTAATCTCACCTGAATGGGTGTGCCCAGGAAATTAGTAAAGCTTCTTTACAAGTAGAGCAGTGCCTGCTGCTTTGAAAGAGACAGTGTTGAGACCACTCCTTTAAAACACACA
>NW_015260118.1:0-446 GCF_001447785.1 Gekko japonicus
TGGGCTCTATGATATTACACCCTCCCCTCCCCAAACCCAGCCCCCCGACTCTACCCAAAGATTTGCAGGAATCTCCCAAATCGGAGTTGGCAATCCTACGTGGCTTAATGGTTTGAGGAATGCTTTGATTTTGTAAGAGGACTGACACAAGGGCAGAAAGCAATGAAAACGAGATGGTAGCAAAAGCAATACTCTTCTCCACTTCTAGACTGCATGGCTGCTGGGACAGATACAGGAAAACATTTTTTTTGCAGCCCAGTTTCTATTCCAGCTATTTAATGATGATGGGGACAAAGTTCATGCTGCAGAAGTTAAAGCGAAACCTCATTCCCACATTTAAAACGACTTGCTCAACTGTGACTCAGGCTCAGACCAATGTGAATCCAGTCCATTTTGCGTTCTCACCCCACAATGATCCAGCCTTCTCTGCTAGTTCATTCTTCTTC
>NW_015260119.1:0-446 GCF_001447785.1 Gekko japonicus
GACCCTGACTGAAGTGCTCTTTGGGGCCTATATAATATAGATGTAGAGTTTAACATAATTGCTCTTGCCGTTTGAAGTGATGCTTTCTGGTAACTCGACGACAATTCGACCGGAGCGTACGAGCAAAGAACTGACCGAGAACAGACGTGCCCCTGAGCAATAATCACATGTGTTTGGGAACACTGGGTGAAAAATTCCTAGAAGGCATCCCTTCGGGGGGGTGTGTGTGGAAAGTGTGTCAAGTCTGAGCCAACTCATGGCGACCCAGCAGGGTTCTCAAGACAAGGGTCGTTCAGAGGTGGTTTGCCCTTGCCGGCTTCTGCGTCATGTCCCTGGACTTCATTGTTGGTCTCCCAACCCTGCTTAGCTTCCGGGATTCTGAGGACTGAGGTCCACCCATCAAAATCTTTTGGCGGGCCCTGGCCCTATGGACATCCAACTTACCT
>NW_015260120.1:0-446 GCF_001447785.1 Gekko japonicus
TGGTTCCTGCTCTTCCCCTGGTCCGTGGGCATCCCCAGCATTCATACCTGCCGGCATCCTTCGATATCGTCACGAGAACGTCCAAGTCCAGATCGGAGACCCTCTTGCACACCTGGTCCATGTCAATCACCGAGTCGATGCATTCAGGGCCTCCTTCCACACAGCAGTGCGAGCCCGGGCAGAAGCGGCAGTTGTCCAAACCCCGGTAGCCCACATTGTGGCCACATTTCTCCAGGGTCACTGTTGTGGCCATGCCGGACAAGCCAACGTGAACCACCAGCTGTAAAAAAGGGGATAGGCCTGGAGTGAGAAGAGCTCTGCTCCACACCTTCCAGAAATGCCAACTGCTGGTGCGTTGAAAAGAAAGCCAGGCCTTTCCAGCAGTGATGCACACCCACTGCATGCCAACTCGGGCCTGTCTACAACAGCGTTTCTCTAGGCCAGGG
>NW_015260121.1:0-446 GCF_001447785.1 Gekko japonicus
CTATGCGTGTGTGATGCAAAACTCCAGTTCAAGCAAGGAAGAAAGGAATTCAGGCTGGTGGAAATGTGGCAGAAGGGTATATTGCTGAGGCTGGATCCTGATTTCGCATGCCACGGTTTGCAAGGAGCCAGTGTTGAGCAGCTTGCAGCACAGTACATTGGCTTGCTTGAAAACCAGAGTGAGCTTTGTACTTGGACAGGAATTTCAGTCTCTGCATCTCTCGCCTTCAAATGCAATACTCCACCCGACTTCCATACCAGCCAGAGTTGATGAACACACCTTTCTCTCTCCCTTTTGGAGCGCGGTGGCTTCCCATGAGCCTCACCAAGCATGTCTGCATTCTGGTGAAGTGGGCTTTTGACGATGCAAAGGCTTACATTACCGTACACTTAATTTATGGCACCCAGAGTCTGTTGGATCCTGTCCTGCGGTGCCGACCATCCATG
>NW_015260122.1:0-446 GCF_001447785.1 Gekko japonicus
GGCTGGAAAATCAGCCCTGGGGATTAAGTGCTGCACGCCTGAGCCCCTCCCTCTACTTGCAGGGCTAATGTTGCATCATCTTCTTTTGTTCTCTGAGCCAGGATCACAGAACTACAGCAGGGCTCGGCAGAGACCACCACAATTCCTACCGCAACGTTCCTCAACACTGCTCCCCTGCAAGGCGAGGACGTGGAACGCGTCAGCACCGGGACCAAGTTTGCCCTTCGGCTCTGGCTCGACACGTTAGCACTGCAACCAAAGTGAGCAGGACAGCCGATTGATGCACGTTTGGAGAGATAAATGGCAATCGGACAGGATACTGAAACGCCAGTGACCAACTTTAAACATACTTGCCCTGCACTTTTGACACTTGCTGCCACCAAAGATCAGCTTCCCTTGTGCACTCGTGACACATTCCCAGTGGGAAGCTGCTGGGTACAGAGGAT
>NW_015260123.1:0-446 GCF_001447785.1 Gekko japonicus
TTTTAACGATCCGTGTTCTAATTTGTTTAGTCTTCACGCTGTACACAATAGGGTTCATCAGGGGTGGCACCAAAAGGTAGACGTTGGCCATGAGGATGTGGACCACTGGTGGCGCACTTTCCCCATACCGGCGGATCATAGAGAGGCCAATCATGGGTGTGTAAAAGGTGACCACGGCACAGATGTGGGAGACGCAAGTGTTCAGGGTCCGCAGTCGCTCCACCTTGGAGGCAATGCTCAGCACCATTTTGAGGATCATGATGTATGACGCCATGAGCAACACAGAGTCGACAGCCATGGAGGAGAGCACCACCATCAAGCCATAGATGCTACTCAATCTCCTGTCAGAGCGCACCACCTTCAGAATATCCTGGTGCAAACAGAATGGATTGGAGAGCACGTTTGTTCTTCCGTACTGCATCCTCTTCAGGAGGAAGGAAGTGGGG
>NW_015260124.1:0-446 GCF_001447785.1 Gekko japonicus
CCTAGGCCACCTTGGAGAGATTCCCTCAACATCACCTGAACTCAGATGTCAGTCCCTTTGCCAGCTCAAGGGCTTGTGTTCCAAACGAGTCTCTGATCAGTGACATGTAAGTATGGAGTCTCAGTGGCTCCCCAACTCAACAGCGGAGCATGCTCTGAACACACACAGTACACGCTAGCTGAAATTCCGTTCTTATGTTAGCTATGGAGCTTCCATATTTGGAGGCAGTATATAGCTCTATACTAGGTGCAGAAGAGAGAAAAAAACAGGAAAGGGCAGTTTCTTTTCTTGCTATTCTGTGCAGATTGGACTGACCACTGCTGGAACCAGGATGTTGGGGTAGAACGGATCTTTTGGTCCGATCCTGCAGGGCAATTCATTTTCTCACGCAGCAGGAGGAGTGGTGGTTAAGCCCCATCTTTTTAGAAGAAGAAGAGGAGATTGGA
>NW_015260125.1:0-446 GCF_001447785.1 Gekko japonicus
CTGCGTTTTCTGTGATGGCATACAACTAAATAATCAAACTGTATTGAAAAGCGGCCAGTGAGAAAGTCTAGCGATAGAGACCCAGCGTATTTGGAACTGTATGCACACATAGGGTTGTTTGAGAGCACCCCTGTGTTGTACTCTTGGTCATAAAGTTAACACATCTGGAAGAAAACAGCCTGTTCCGTGATATGCTAGTCTTATACATACAGGGAAATTTAATTAGTGATTTTTAAGATGCTTTGTTGCTTGAAGTATGTGATGGAATGGAATATATAGTATCAGAATGCAATGTAATTCCATCATCCTTTTTCTGGAATAGATGAGAGTCAAAAATTTGTTTGTGCTTGGCATTTAAAATAGATTTTTTTTTATGGTGCAGAAGATTCCAGTTGCACTCTTCCGCAACACACAAACAAAAAAGTAGTTAGAAAACTATATTTTTG
>NW_015260126.1:0-446 GCF_001447785.1 Gekko japonicus
TGTCATTCCCAGGTGTATTTTGTGTGGTGTGAATGGATTGGCAGCTGTGTCAGGTAACAAAATTGCACTTGTGGCCCTTTGACATTTTACCCCCAGGGTTGATCAGACCCCAGAGCAGGGCTCTGGGCCCATGGAGTTCCTACCCAGCAGTGAACTGATAGAGAATACCAGGCAGGAATTCCTTGTATGAAATAAAACTGTTGACAGCAGTTATGCATGTTAAGCTAATCGTATTTACACCCACCCGGAGTTAGGTTGGCCAGACCTAGTCGCATGCAAGGACTGCCCAACCAGGCTGCCCAGCAGTAGAGTTCCACTGTTGATGGAAAGTAGAACCCCTCCCTGGCCTGTATTTGCGCCATCCTTTGTAGGGCTTGTGATGTCACAGTGTCTCTGGCCCTCCTTTGCCTTTTCTTGACCTCTTTCATCCTTTCCCCTTACTTTCC
>NW_015260127.1:0-446 GCF_001447785.1 Gekko japonicus
ATTTTCCACTAGGTTGAGCAAAGGAGAGTGTGCAGTGAACCTCTGTGAGTAGTTTATATATTGAAAAATGCTATTACCAATACAATAAGATTTACTGGGGCTTATCCAGATAGGAGGGTGGTGGTGGAAGTACTATGACATATACAAACACACACCTGCATGCTGGAATTGCATCCATATCCCTCTGAGAGCTGAAATCAAAGTCACTAAATCAGTTGAAGTTTTGAGATGTATCGCCAATTAAGTGGCTCATCAATTAATTTTTTTTAAGGCAGGTACTTGCAAAATTGCAGGAAGCAGGCAACACCTGACTAAAGCAATTGCTCCTGCTCTCTCATATGAAGGAATAATTTCTCTCATGCTTGTTGTAATTCATGTCTTCTTGCATCCAAAAGCCACGAACAAATTGTGCTTCAGATTGCTGCTTTTATGCTTGTATAAAATTA
>NW_015260128.1:0-446 GCF_001447785.1 Gekko japonicus
CCCACCTGGAGGTTGGCAACCCTACTCATGCCAACATCCAGCCCCAGCACTTGTGGGCATGCATCTGCAGGTAGCAGCAGGCAGAATGAAGTTGAGTGGTGGAGCTGCAAGCATAGTGCAGCTGAAGGCACAGGAAGGGTCACATAATGACATCAACGGGGCCCCATGATGACAGAGTCACATGATGACATCAACATGAGATGGCCCCCAGAGGCTGTTCTTGTGGGCTTCTCTTAGTCTCTGTTAGCGGGTGGCCACACCTGCAGTACTCCCTCTGCCCTGCGCGATGGCTCTGCTGCTGTCAGGTGTGTATCAGTTGGTGCCAAACAGGTGAGGGTGGGCTAAGGTTGCCAGACCTTCCCCCCCAGTGTGGGTGGGGGTCCTCCAATTTTGGGCACTCCTTCCCCCCCCCCAGATCTCCCCCAACCCAGAGCTGGCAATTTAGG
>NW_015260129.1:0-446 GCF_001447785.1 Gekko japonicus
CTCCTGCAGGAAATGACCCCTGGTTTCTTGGACTCTGCCCCTGTTCTGAAGAACAGGCTTCCAAGGACACGAGGAATGCTCCAGTCTTAGAGGCTCTGAGCTTCTCCTAGACGTGGAGGGGCTGTAGTTTGCCTGCCTTTACTCACATTTCCTGGGTTGTATTTGTTTTCCAAATCGACCCAATGAGCCTATGCGTATCTTAAATAAATAAATGTAACTCAGGGTCACCAAGGAGCCACAGGGCCCAAACAGAGACTTGAACCCTGGTCTCCCAACTCAAAATTCAACAGCCCTGTGTACCAAACTGGTCCACGATGCTCAGCCTTTCGTTCGGACATATACTCTTGAAGCGAAGATCTCGGTTACTGGCAGATCGCAAATTGTCACTTGCAGAGCGAATACGATGACGACGTATCAGTTGACATCCCAAATTAGCCTCCCAGCCA
>NW_015260130.1:0-446 GCF_001447785.1 Gekko japonicus
AGGTTAATAAAGGTGGCAGCACTGCCCCCTCTAGACATATAAGCAGGACTAGATTTCCGATGATGTCATCTTAGAAGCACAGGGGAATAAATCCTGCTCGGATAAAGAGCATAGCATTATTGTTCAGTTTGATGAATGGCCTCCGTTTGAAATCCCAGCAATTCCTCTGCCCGACATTCACAAAGCTGAGCCAAGCAAAGCAGGCCAAGGAGATAAATTTTTAGGAGACCTGAGTTGCGTAACAAAACTTATCTTGAAAACACATGAGCAGCACTCTTTAGTCACCCGCTCCGTTTCTGATCTGCATTCACTGTCAGTAGACCACAAACACGTAGCCCTTCGGTGAAAATTACGCGTTGGTCTTTCAATGCCTTGTTAACCATTTGGAAATCATAAAAGAGATTTGGGATTGTGGTGCCGTTTGGAATCAGCGAGTGTATCCCCCG
>NW_015260131.1:0-446 GCF_001447785.1 Gekko japonicus
ACAGCTTAGAGGGAGCACTGCTCCTGAGATGTCCGCACTGCCATTCCTTGGCTGAACAAGAGACGCCTTCCTCTTGGCCCTCAAATATTGCTGCCTACTGCAGGCTGGGGAATTCCTGGAGATATGGGGGTGGAGCCTGGGGCAGGTGCCCTCCAAAGCATCCGTTTTTTTCTCTGCCGTCTAAAGATGAGTTGTAGTTCCAGGCGATCTCCAGACCCCACTGGGAGATTGGCAACCCCAGATGTCATTATGTGTGTCACCATGGAGTGGGTATTTCTCTGCCCCAAGGAACTTACAATATAAATTTAATCGGGGGGGGGGCACAGGAGTGGAAGGGGAGAGGCATAATACGAGTTTTATTCAAGTAAGGAATTCATGTTATGTACAAGCGCACTTCGAAGGAGGCCGATCAAAGATTCTTTCTAAAAACTTCATACTTTTGCAGA
>NW_015260132.1:0-446 GCF_001447785.1 Gekko japonicus
CCACGACACCAAACTGGCTCTCAAAGAGGCGGCAAGCTAACAACTTGGGGAACAGGGTGAAATAGCGGAGGCTGTAGATGGGGCTGGCACCGAGAGGGGGTGTGGTCTCTGCACAAAAGATCACATTGTGTTCGAAGGCCCCCCGGGAAGAAGAAAAAGTCAGCATGAGCCAAAAAGAGTTGAACTGTTTTTACAAGGAAAGGGAGAGGGGGGGATCTTTTCCATCCTTGTGCTAAAATAACCTCAACTAGAATGCTGATGCGTTTCTCTTTCCCACAGCAAATTTATCCAAGATAAGTATCCCGGCTACAGCCAGCAGGCAGCCGCTTACATTGCTGGCGCAGTATATGACAGTTCCCTTGTTCTCTCGGCATCGGTGGGCATACTCATTGTAAGTATTTGCTGCTTGCTTGGGGGGGTGGGTCAGGAGCTGCGGTGGCTCAAGT
>NW_015260133.1:0-446 GCF_001447785.1 Gekko japonicus
CTGTAGGTTCACGTACCAGTCGGCAGCCCGGAAGCAATGTAGTCTACACGACATTCCTCGGTAGGGAACAGGTGTCCCCAATTCGTGATGAACTTCTCCGTTCTCACCACAAAGAACGCCAGCTTCTCGGGCGTCCCGTCAAACGTGGCATCCAGTAGCTCCGCTGGGATTTCGCTCCACCGACCACTCCCTGAAGCAGCCCTTGTGGGACGGCTGCCTCATCCCGAGGGAGGGTGGTCGGTACCGTGGTAGTGGGGACCATAGGCACCGGCACCGTTTCCTCGATTGTGACCAGGGTTGTGATCTCCTCGCCGTCGCTCATCTCGAGTCTGAGAGATGCAGGTCGAGGGGAAGATTATTCCTGACACTCTGTCAGGGTTCGATAGTCAGGTCACACAACACAATGCTTTATATTTATATTTATTTTATTTTGCGATTTTTATCCC
>NW_015260134.1:0-446 GCF_001447785.1 Gekko japonicus
GCCTGGCATTCTGTAATGGCTAGGACAGTCCTTTCTCCATAGTGCAGGGTTTTTAAAAAATGAATAAAAGTTGTGTAAAAGAAAAAGGAAAGCTGTCCAAAACATGCACAGATCTGACCCGTTGCCCAATTTATTTCAGTTGTCAGTTTATGAACAAGTTTCTTATAGCACAGAATTGCACACCCAAGGCCCAGGGTACTGAAAGATGTGTTAGAGGACCCCGTTCAAAACAGTTTGTTAGATCACCTACCGTAAGAAATTTGAAACCAAGTGTAGACACGAAGCCAGCTAGGAGTCCAGCGATCAAGGCTCCAAAGGGAGTCAACATCATCTCTCCAGATGTCCCAACGACCACCCCGCCTGCCAGGGCTGCATTCTGAATGTGAACCTGGAGGTAGGTGACACAGGTATTCAGATATCAGTGAAGAAGAAGAGGAGGAGGAGGA
>NW_015260135.1:0-446 GCF_001447785.1 Gekko japonicus
GAAGGCAATGGCAGACCATCTCTGAGCATGTCTGCTAGTATGCATCGGACTGTTTAAGCTGGCTTTATATTGTGAATGTGCGTTATCCTGTCATAAGCCGCCCCGAGCCCTATTTTAGGGAAGGGCGGCCTAGTAAAGCCAATTAATAAATAAATAAATCTCTTAGGAGCCTAAATAAATCCAGCTTCGCCCAAGCTTATCAGGCCTTGGGGACCTAACCAGGTTGGCTGTGGTGAGTACTTAGGCGGGAGACCCCCAAGGGAGGTCAGGGTTGCTATGCAGAGGAAGGCGATGGGAAGTCACCTCTGTTCGTCTCTTAGCAGCCTGAATAGACCGGTGTGGTCTGAGATCATCAGGATTTGGGAGCTAAGCAGGGATTGGCCATGGCGAAGTACATGGATGGGGGACCACCAAGGAATTTGTCTCACCCTGAACACTCCCTGTTT
>NW_015260136.1:0-446 GCF_001447785.1 Gekko japonicus
ACCATATGATCTGTGTACTTCATTATACTCGTTGCCTCCCCAGTCTTCACAGACGTCTGTGCAACCCAAGAAGATCTGAGGCTTACAGGATCCCCAGGAACTGATGCAGCTGGGGCAAATGGGAAATCCCATCTTGGCAAATGGGAAATCCATGAAAATCACACATCTCCTTTGTGCAAGCAGAAGCACCGTTCACTCATGCAATGACACCTTAAAATCCAATTCTGTATTATTAAGCAGTATAGTAAGTACAATAAGCATTCAAACTTCCAAACTTATGATGTAGCATAAGGCTGCCAGTTTTCCAAAACTGACTTTCTTTGATGAGGGACTGATATAGCTGAGGGGGAAAAACATTCATGTGAGAAAAGACTAACTAAGCAGAAAGAACTCTGGGTTGGATCCCATAGATCTGTTTTGCCTCGGTGCCTTCCTCCAGTGTAGGG
>NW_015260137.1:0-446 GCF_001447785.1 Gekko japonicus
AGGGGAGCTGATTCCTGTAGTCTGGAGATGAGCTTGGCATCTTTACTTCCAGAGCTAAGCATATTCATGTTAATTTGACTTCTGTGCTCCTGCACTCCTGCCTGGGAACTGGAGTCCGGGCCAGTCACACCTGAGCATGCACCAGCACAATGCATGGTACCAACTGATGAATGCCACTGACTGCACCGGCCTCAGAACAGCACACAGACTCTAACACAGATGATTTTAAGTAGTGCATGGTCTGCCTGTGATGCCCTTTGGGTGCATGTATTCAAACCCAGTGAATTGTGAGTGTGTGTCATTGACAGCCACCAGGACAGCCACCATGTTTAGTGCTGCCTCTGTGCAGATGCAAAATTACTCAAAATGATGCTCATTTAGAATTGTGAACAAATTGTCAAGGCAATATGGGTGTTGCAGATGGTAAATTTGAATGTCAATTGCAT
>NW_015260138.1:0-446 GCF_001447785.1 Gekko japonicus
GGGGGCCTGCTTTGAAGCAAGATCACAGTGTGAGGGGAGGCAGGCCGAGCTCCTCCGTGAGCATCATTTTGATTACCTAAAATGGCCCTGGAGAGCCACTGGCCATGATGGGGAAATATCCAAGTACTGATATGAATTCCCA
Organism: Gekko japonicus; assembly: GCF_001447785.1. Classification (NCBI taxonomy): domain Eukaryota; kingdom Metazoa; phylum Chordata; class Lepidosauria; order Squamata; family Gekkonidae; genus Gekko; species Gekko japonicus. Next base: position 143 of record NW_015260138.1, read on the forward strand.
AATCATGATCTGAATCATACTCCCCTTCCCCAATGGCTAATAAGTGAATTATTTTTTAAAAAAACTGTTGGAAACACCCGTCATGGCATTCTCGGAGTCTTACCCCCTTTGGCCCTGAGGCATGATAGTTTTTACTCTTGACTTGAGAATCAACATTTCAGTTTTTCCCTTGTGCATATCATACCTGTGAGTCAGCCCCTTCCGGATTGGGCAAGGTAGGCAGCACCTCCCCTTGGAAGCTCCTGGCACAGCTGCGAAACAGAAAGGCCGAAAAGAGCTGATGGGGTTGCTTTAATGGACTCTG
>NW_015260139.1:0-446 GCF_001447785.1 Gekko japonicus
CCCCAGACAATGCAAACAGCCACTGTCGCTTACTGGAACTGACAAGTTAAGGCCACGTTAACCATTAACAGAAGACGGGGAAGAAGTCCTGCGACACACTGAAGGCGCTGCAGGTGACGAAACGCAAGCCGCAGGGCGGCTACAATTTCTAGCCCAACAAGCCGGTCAACATTTCTCAACTCACAGGTGTGACATTAAAGGTATGCCGCTATTACCAATGGCACCAAGAGGAATTTAAAAAGTCAGCTCGGCGTGGTCCAAAAGCAAAGCGGCTAAAGTTTCCCATTCCATTCCAATCCTAAAAAAAATCACCTCTCTAAGTGGCATTCCAACTGAATATCAATACAGGCATGTTGCATCAACAGAAAGAAAGCCCACTATTTTGATGGGGAGACATAGTTCTCCCTGAAAAGGATGGCCGCTAGGGACCCCCAAGAACATAAGAA
>NW_015260140.1:0-446 GCF_001447785.1 Gekko japonicus
TCAGTAAAATAAGCAAATATAGCTTATTATATAGTAGCTCCAATACACTGCTTATTGACAGGACTGTCAAGCCCATGACAATAACATTTGCAGTTTTGTTGTATAGCCTAGTTCCACTTCGGAGATCTGATGGCAAAAGTCAATCATACCCATCAACAGTCCTGTGGTAAGCAAAGGCAAGATGGCCGCTCTTGCACCAAATGTGCCTTTCCTCCTTCATAAAACAAGAACCAGAATAGAAAATCCAAGAAACCTTACACAGTCTTTAAAAAATCAATAACCAAGAGGTATTCCTCATTCCCTGTCACCTACGCCCTAATCCTCTTTTTAAAGCAATCTGGGAGAGCTTAACTAGAGAAAGAGTGAGAGAGAGCAGTCTGTGTTGAGCTGCTGGAAATAAATAGAAAATCATACCAAGAAATGCCAGACAGGTGGCTTGTGGTCAT
>NW_015260141.1:0-446 GCF_001447785.1 Gekko japonicus
TCATCTCTGTTATAGGGGATTTATGGCACTCTGTGACAACCATTGGTTTGAAACAAAAATGATATGTGTATGTGTTGCTTTGTGTGTATATATGAATGTCCTACGGAGATCTAGTAAGCTTTTACTATGAAGGGCTCATTGCTCTAGCAGGATCTAAGTGCAATCAACTGGACTGTTTGATCTGGTGCACAGTTCAGGTTGGTCTCCCTTCAAGTGCTGAGCTGGTGGCCATTACGGATCTTCAGAAGAGAAGCCAGTTCTGACTCGACGTCTTTGATCCGCTGCACAACAAAACTCCTCTCTATTTCCAGCAACAGAGCTTGGTCTCTCACGGCAGCCCAGGACTCAAGTTGCTCAGAGAAGTCCTCCATCTTCTCCCCATGAAGATCACATGAAGACTGTAACACAGATTGGGGGGGGGGGGGAGAGAAACAAGCAGAATGAAA
>NW_015260142.1:0-446 GCF_001447785.1 Gekko japonicus
CAGCCTCCAGGGGAGACCTGGAGATCTCCTGGGCATCATGCCAGCCACTGGAGGCAAGGACGGCCCAGGAAGCACTGCAGCCACCCAGCCACAGCCCTCCACCATTGGGACGCCATGAAAGCAAAACTGAGATCACATTCCCAGCTCTTCCAACCCTCAGCTCAGTCTGATTCGGCTTCTCCAGACTCAGTTCTGCCGCTCCCTCCAGAACTGGCATGGGCACAGAACCTTTTTTTAAACCAACACAAATATCCTGCAAAATCTCATTCTTGGGGCTCCAGCTGATGTCCAGCTATGGCCACGTACAAAGCCAAGCAACACATATAATACCAGGAAGGAAGGTCAAAGTCCGCCCCCGCCCCAGTCCAGGCTACAAACTTGCGATAGAAGGAAGGAGGCAGGCGTCAAGGGCAGCAAAGAGAAATCCAATTTTCTCCCCCTCCCCA
>NW_015260143.1:0-446 GCF_001447785.1 Gekko japonicus
AAATCTACCAACTTCCTCCAGTGCCTACAGAGTAGGAAGTCACCACTCAAATCACGTCAACTATCAGAAGGGCTGGAGGCGGCTCCAGGCACCGTCAATCAGCAGCCTCTATTCAAAAGGCATTCCAGCCATACCCAGAATCTTTCTACCCTTCCGGGAACCAGAAAAAGAAAGTTCGCCACCAGGTCGCTTGCTGTTCTGACACACACACCCCGGTCCACGGGAAAACAGCAAAAAAGAGGAGAGACCGCTGTAAGAAACCACGAAAGGTACTAAGTACCAAAGTTAACTGTATAAAAGCAAACTGTTATTATATATACAGTGCAAACAACCCCTACATAAACCTTGGCCTCTTTGTTATCTCAGCTGTATGTGAAAGACTGGATCACACATTCATGATTCTATGCAGCTGTTGTTCAGTAAGAGTTGTTCAGCAGTGGAATCAG
>NW_015260144.1:0-446 GCF_001447785.1 Gekko japonicus
ATGTGTGAAGAGGCTTGTGCAAGTCAGAACAGACAAAACTGAACTAAGTGGATCACCGGTCTAACTTGGGATAAGGTTGCTGCACATTTTTGTGTATATGCTGTGTGCCTGCATTTCTGACTGACAAACTACGGTGCTTTGGAAGCTGCCAATGACTTCAGAGAGGTTTAGGCTTTTGCTTCAGGGACTTTCCAGATAATTAACACATGCTTTTTTAAAAGAAAACAACAACAACGAATAGCCTTGTGTGATTCTGCACAAGCAAGTGGGTGACTAATGAGGACTTCCTATGGGGTATTATTCTCTGGAGTATAGAGTATGGCAGTTCGTTAAAACCAATGGAAAAATCCAGAATAAACACACCAGCAGGGAAACGTGGTCCAATTAGAGGAAGTTAAAGGAAGCCAAAAGTTCTACAAAGAAAGAAGAGTTGTTTTTTATACCCC
>NW_015260145.1:0-446 GCF_001447785.1 Gekko japonicus
TTTGAGTTGCTCACGGTGCAATCCCAAGGCCACTTACGTCCTTCAAAACCCATCGACGTCAATAGGATTAGGAGGACATAACTCTTTTTAGGATTGCACTGTCAGACTCTTCATCTGGCCATTTACAGTAATGGAATAACACATCCGAGTGTTCTATTAGGATCCATTATTCATTCTGATGTTTTACATCCAATATCCTCTCCCTCTTTGAAATCTAATCTCTTTTTCCCTTTGTGTCGGTCTCCTGAGCTTTTGTTAATGTTTCCTTTAAAAACAAATTGTTGGCAATCAAAGTAAGGATTTTTTCCCCAAAAAGTGGAATAAAAGAAAATGCTATGCAAGACAGTGATTGTCATGAGAATTATTAAAACTTTCCATAACCCGAGTGGCTCAAGCTCTTTGTAAAGGCCTTCTTTGGGAGAGCCAGTTTAGTGTAGTGGTTAGGA
>NW_015260146.1:0-446 GCF_001447785.1 Gekko japonicus
AGCAGAAGGAAACCTCGGGACTGGGGCACCGGCTGCCTTGCGGGTGAGGTCTCCTGGGCGTGTTGGGGATTGTACTCGGGTTACATTCTTTGGGGCAGACCGAAGGGAAACCTGCTAAGAAAACGAAACTTTGGAGGGCAGAGATGCTTCTCTCAAAACCCACAGACGTTCACAAGGGCCGTGTCTGCTTGGAGGGTCTTCAGGAAGTGTGGGTTGAGGTGTCTTCTGCAGAGACTGGCCCGAGGACTCAGCCGAGGCGCAGAATTTGAGGGCACGAAGAGGGGCTTTTGCACATTGCCGGGTGCCTGTGCAGAGTCTCCAAGCCATCCTGGAAAATAAGAGCAGTTCTTCAGGCACCAGAAGAGAGAGGCAGAATTTGGCAAAATGTGAACACACTGGAAAAGTGAGCAGATACGAACAAGATGCAGTTGAACAAGGATACGTGC
>NW_015260147.1:0-446 GCF_001447785.1 Gekko japonicus
TCTCCGAAGTCAGCTGTTGTGCCTGTAGTTTCATAAGGGGTCATTTATCTTATTTAAGATGCTCTTACATCATCCTGCTGATGAGGTGGGAGCAAGGCCTGGGCAACCACAGAGTTCCCACACTGACAGTACCTGACAGGCCAGGTTCCATAGTCTGGTTCAAAGGGAAGGATCAGGCCACTGATGAGATCATCATCAGGGTTACAAACAGATTGATCCCATACTGACTCAAGCCTCACTACAGGCTTATATAGGGAATTTCTCTCTAGGTGATACTGGGCCCAGCGTCAGGCTCACCTTGTAAACTGAGTCAGCTGTTTTACTCAAGAGGAGTAGCAGCACCCAGATTCTGCAGTGACTCACTGGCTTCTTCCAGTATTTCTTTAGCAGAGGGGAGGCTTTGGGCTGCCAGGCACATGCTCCTGCACCTGGTCCAGGTTTGGCCC
>NW_015260148.1:0-446 GCF_001447785.1 Gekko japonicus
TTAGAGGGAACACTGGTGACAACACTGTGGGTTTATATTATTTTCAGTGCATTTCACTAGAATCCACAACATTCAGTTTGCATTTATCAGAGTAAGTGTCCACTGAATGATGTCTTCAGTGAGCTGTTCACCACTACCCCACCGCAATTTCTGAGATGTTACAGGCTGAAAACAGGTCAAGGGGATATCAGCAGGCCTGCTTCCATATTTATAGATGCCTTTCTTTAAAGGGAGACATCTTCTTTCAAGCTTCACCCAGATGTTTTACTTTAATAAGACCCTTAAATGAATTTCACATTTTATCGGGGGGGGGGTCCCCTCAGCATAATTTTAAAGGAGAATCCTTATAAATACTTTACCTGAACCCTGTAATTTTACCTGAACCTTTGCTTCCAGTTTGGTTTTGGATAAAATTCAGTAACAATAGGAATGATTTGGCATTGTCA
>NW_015260149.1:0-446 GCF_001447785.1 Gekko japonicus
CAGTTGTAATACCGGGAGATCTCCAGTCCACACTTGGCAACCATGGGATCGAGCATATGCCAACAAAGGAAAAGCGTAGTGTTCCTTAAATTAATAATACTGGAGAATGATTTTATTTGGTGTACTAAGTAAGCAGTCAATGTAAGTCAAATTGTGGTAGTATTCCTTGTGAGATTTCCGGGATTCTTTCTCCTCCAGATGAAACGCCCCTTTCTTCAGCTAATTTCTGGTATTCCCAAAGTAGACAAAAAAAGGAGGTAGCTGTGTTGGTCCGTAGCAACTATCAGTTGCTGTATTCTCAACTGAATGGCTTCCATTTTTGCTTCTTGTGCCCAGTGAAGTCAGCCTAAAGGTATCCTACGGGACACAGAAAAGGAGATTTTAATACCATGGCCTGAAAACCTAGGTCTCAATCCTAGTCCAGGTAGATGCATTGTCTTGAGCTT
>NW_015260150.1:0-446 GCF_001447785.1 Gekko japonicus
TGGAACTGGGAATCTGTGTGAATTTGGAGGTGGATGGGAGGAACTGGAACTGGGCATTCAGGCCCCAAGCCTAACTTTGCTCCCCATTCAATGATACTTTCAACTTTGGGGGTTCTTGAAGTTTAAGGATTGGTGTGCATAGGCACATGCAATTAATTTAGGATCTGCAGATGTGCTTTTCCACTCCCTGACGAACATCTTCTATTGAACGCTTGTCATTCAGGGATCTTTTAGCTTTAAAGTGGGCATTCTGATGGGAAGTCTGATGGGAAGGTGGGAATTAGAACACACACACACCCCAATCATAATAGGCCCTTCCAAGTTACTATAGGGAGTGTGACTTCATTCTTTTTCTCATAACCAAACCTCAATTATCCTCAAAATAGCACAGCACCTGGAGGACGATGAATTACAATGAATGCTTTGTTGGGCTTCTCTCCAGCTTC
>NW_015260151.1:0-446 GCF_001447785.1 Gekko japonicus
CAAGGCAAAAGGCGCCCGCCCCGTCCTCTTCCCCAGGCGGGGCTGCAGCCGGTGTTCCCTCTAAGCTGTGCGAGTGAGCGCTGGCTCACAGTTTTCCAGCCTCCGGCTCGCAGCTCTCTGCCTTCGCTCAGGAAGGATCGGGCTGCAGAGCAAATGCAGCATCCGCCCAGTCGCCGGCTCATCCCTTGACTGCCGGGCGCAGCAGCTCACGAAGCAGGATTGGTGCTCCTGGCCAGACTCCGCGGCTCCGAGGGAGCCTCGTTCGGGAGCCGCGCTGCACCGGGGCTGCGCTCCCCCCGAGGGTCCCGCGCCGTCGGAGGAGGCTGAAGCTGAGCCCCCCCCGTTAGTCACCCATCTCCTCCCATAAGGGCCATGAAACTCAGCTGGGGGGGGGGGCTGGATTTGGACATTTGTCTCAATATCATGTTCGTTGTATCTATGACACT
>NW_015260152.1:0-446 GCF_001447785.1 Gekko japonicus
GTGTCTTTTGCCCCTGATGCCGGCCAGGAGGCTGATGTTTTGTTGTTTGCTAAATTATCCGGTTTAGATAAGGAGAGCACAGTTTTTTTCATACCTGACCACTTATCCGGTTAGCGCTCTGATTTGCTCTGATATGAGGATTTCTTGGGAATAAACCAGCGATGCGCAATTACTCTCATGTCAATAGGGTGTCAATTATTTAGCACCTCGCGCTTTTCATTTTCCAGCAGCCTTCAAATGTGGATTTCTGTTAAGAAAACTTTCAGAGAGCCATCACTCTGAGATATATGAGGAGAGCCATCGGGACGGACCCTGGTGGCTACGTGCAACCAGACGGGGAGTGAGATGCTGTTACCTTTCTCAAGGTGTCAAACGATGATCTCGCGTGACCTGATACCAGAAGTGAAAATGAGGTTCATCATCTTGGGCTCCTCACATCTTTTTTT
>NW_015260153.1:0-446 GCF_001447785.1 Gekko japonicus
TTTGCCACTCATTGGTGGCACTCCCAGCAAGTAGGCTGGGCTGTGGGGTTCACTGGTCAGCAGGTGGGTCATCAGATGCGACACCAATGCTCCTGTGGTGTATTCAATAACGTTGTGGCCTTTTTTGCACACAAGATTATCAGCAGTCCATTGTATCATTCCTCACCTGTGCACCCTCTCCACCTTATGCTCCTGGGCCCCCAAGCAGTAGTTAAAATACGGGGTTGATTGTTAGTATACTCTATTATTAGAACAAAGACAGTTGTCACTGGCTAATAGTCAACATTGCTATCTTTTCCATTCACCTCTTCTAAGTCCCTATTATTCTTCCTGGTTTGTATTCTGATCCCCCCCCCCCATGGAAAATCTGGCTGGTTTTAACCCAGTCAGAATTACAGCATTACAGACAAGGAAGAAAAAAAGAGGAGATTTGAAGAGGTAACTGG
>NW_015260154.1:0-446 GCF_001447785.1 Gekko japonicus
GAAAACCATGGAGGGAGGGGGGCAAAATGAAGATGCGTATCATATAGAACAAGAGGAATGCAAGAATACTTCTGTGTAACTGACTGAAAATGTGTAATATAGTGTGCAAGCTCTTGACCAGAGTGAAGGAGGTGTGTATGTGGGGGGCTGGTAGTCTATGCACGGTCCTGATTCCCTATAACTCAGATCTGCAACCTTCAATGATGTTCAGTCATCTCACCCTCTGAGAAAACAAACACATCCTATAAACAGACATGGGAAGGATAACAAAAAGGGACCCCCTTGTGTGCTGGTTGTTAGGGAGACTGTCTCAGGGACACTAGCTCCAAACTGTGTTTCTGTACATATAGTCTGCTTATTTATGGAAATGCCCAGAGCTGAAGAAGCAGCAGTCTGTCAAGCAAATCACACAGTAGAAGCAGAGCCACTGGAAGAACAGAGATATA
>NW_015260155.1:0-446 GCF_001447785.1 Gekko japonicus
TGCACACATATACACACACATGCATACACAGTAAGCAGGTATAGGTTTCTCTGACATGGGTAGATGCAACCTGCCACAATGCCTGGAGCACGTATGTACATATATACCTGTTGGTTTTTTCCTTTCATTTAACCAAGTTGAATGTTAAAGATGGTGTGAACTATAGTGAGCTTCTGAGTTTCAACAAAAGCTGTATTTCCCACTCACAGGGTTATAGCTCTTTAAGTGATACATTATATTGTTTGCAAGGGTTCTTCTCTGTGCTTTCGCTTCATTTAGCCTGTAGTCCCATTCAACCAAATTGATCTATAAAAGGTGTACTTAAAATCAAAATTACCCTGGAACTCACAAGTGATGGGTGCTGTAACACAGCCCTTCATTTCCCATGGCCCTTGGAACATTTGCAAACATATTTATACCTCCTGCATTGCAGCAAACTTAATCAG
>NW_015260156.1:0-446 GCF_001447785.1 Gekko japonicus
CAAATAACACTTCTTGCTGAATTTGTTCTCCTCTCTAAGTCTGAGACAATTTACCAAACCCAATCAATGCATTTAGGTACTTCTCAGGATAGAAACAGAACAGGTCTAAATATAAACAGCTTTGACCTCAATGAACCAGCCAGTATTTCTTTTTTTGCTGAACAGGATTTTTAGGCAGGAGTTTGAAGCAATTAATGGTTTCAGCACAGCCATTCCGAAAGCTTTGGATTCCCTTGTGAAAATTAATATGTAAGCAATTATTCTTGCAACTATCCTGGGTCTTGGCTGTTTGAAATCCTTAGGTTGAGCCTTTGGGGAATATGCAGCATAATCAAACTGAATATGTTTTCACAAAGACTGATACATTTCTTCTGGTCCTCTCAGTTCTGTGTTCCTAAACATTGGTCTCCTAAAGCTAGTTTGGGGGCGGGAGAGATGGGTAAATC
>NW_015260157.1:0-446 GCF_001447785.1 Gekko japonicus
GGTTTTTTTTTAATGACAGATTGACTTAAAACAGGACTTAGGTAAAGCTCAGCATTCATCTAGCGCTTTCAGTATTGGGCTGCCTTTTCTGATGCTCCAAGCATTTTACAAAAGATCGGGGTGGGGCGGGGGACCCAGATCTGTAAAGCCACAGATCAAGACATTAAAACAAAACAACTCAGATCAAGAAAGAAACAGCATCAGCTAAAAATACCACTCATCACCAGTGCAGAGCAAGTAGCAAGCACTAATCAGAACAGCTGTAAACCCAACCATTTTTTTAGCTCCTCCCTAAAAATATCCGAGGAGCCGGACTGTCTTCTCTCAGGACGGATGGAATCATTCTGTGTGCCTGACATTATTGTGATAAAGCCCATCTCACGCATCTGTGTCCCATCCTTCCTCCAAGGAGTGCAGGATTTTCCTCTCCATTTTATCCTCACAAC
>NW_015260158.1:0-446 GCF_001447785.1 Gekko japonicus
TATCTTTTGCTGGAGTCCTAGCACCACACGGTTCTTGAAGCAGAGAGTTCTAGAGCATACTACAAAGATCTTCCTGGCTGCATGGAGCAAAGAGTAAGGCTAACACTTCTCACCGTATTTATAGAAAAGAAATGCACGCCATAACTTCCTGGCCTCAACCAATCACTCGGCAGTATCCATGGTGACTTTCAGGGTAAGAGCAAGTTCCCCCACAAACACCAGTTTCACAGCTGAACTATCTGACCCTAATCAGCAGGCCTGGATGGACGACCTTGGCCAATATCTGCTAGTGTTTTTGGTGATTAGCACCTGCAGTAAACCAGAAGACGGTCCAGTTAGCTGCAACAGGCTGGAAAATTCCTTTAGGATGGTCTGTGTCTTGACAGCAGCTGATTGGAGGATGTATCTTTCTGTGTTCCCAAGCAACCAAACCAGTAAAAAAAAAA
>NW_015260159.1:0-446 GCF_001447785.1 Gekko japonicus
GCAGATGTGAAAACTGCCTTGAAGTCAACAAATGGTATCTCCATCTGTTCTGTGACATCCATACTGAAAAGCAGAGATACCAGCATATTGGTTGAGAAGTGGGCATGCTAGGTTTTTGTTCTGACAGGAGAACAGACCAGAGAGTACCCTGGAGTTGCTTGCAAATGGGAAGCCACCATGGGAAGGATGAGGCACCATTATCTGCCTCAGGAGGACAGATGTCAGCAGCAAAGTCAGTGCTGAAAAAGGAAATGTTTCAGTGTAGGGGAGTGAGTAAGGGAGAGGCTTGGAAGAACACACAGACACAGCGCACTTCTTGCTGAGTATAGCTGGATTTTGTGAGTTGGCCCTCATGGGTCTATATCGTACAGGTGCAACAGAGCCGACACTGAGAAAACAACAGGCAGACCTCTCCTGTTACTGAGGGAAGTGCAAGCTCCTTACTG
>NW_015260160.1:0-446 GCF_001447785.1 Gekko japonicus
GGGGGACCTTCCTCTGATAGCATCAGATGCCTCAGACTTTTGTCAGTCTTCAAAGCATTCCCCAGTCGTGATCTTTCTTCTGAGCTTTAGCCTTGTTCCTGGTTTTTGACGGGGAAGCCAGCTTTTCTTGTCCCTGCCTTTGCCCCTTTTTAATATCCCCCCCCCCCGCCTCAAACTTCACAACCCTACCTATACCTGACCTGAAATCTCAACTGAAGGAAGGGATAGTGCATGTCGTGGTTTGTGCGCGGGAACAGGCCAGTATGGGGAAAGTGACACAAGATACTAGGACAAGTTGGAATGTTCCTTGTGTGTGCTATGTGTCAGTAAGTCGTTTCTTGTGAACGACCTACAGACTGTCCTGTCTTTGAGAGCCTTTCTCAGGTCTTGCAAACCGGGGGCCGTGGCTTCCATGATTGAGTCGACCCATCTCATGTTGGGTCTTC
>NW_015260161.1:0-446 GCF_001447785.1 Gekko japonicus
CTCAACAGTTACTCAACAGTTACTCAACAATTACTCGTGTCCTCTTTATGTGTAGTGATCACAGAAAGCAAAGTTCAATGGGAGGTTCATCGGCCTTCAAAAAGTTCAAGAGCATCCACAACCAGGTACCTTCAGGTGCCAAAACCGGCTGCCTCCAGGTGAAAAGGTGTGCGGTTCAAAGGAAAACATACATTTGTGTTGAGATTTACTTCTTGGGCATCTCAGTGTGCCTTACTCGGGCAGAAATCACCTGCTGTCTGATGATGGCTGCTAAACTTGCCCGGAAGCAGGTCAAATTCAGGTGTACACGCTCTCGCGTGGCATCATGGGAGTTGTAGTTTATTTCCTTCCCCCCTCCCTGCCCACTCCATCTGTATTTTTTATTTTTTTATTTGTTTGTTATAGTTTTGTTGTTGATTTTATACTTAGTTTTATTCTTGTTTTAA
>NW_015260162.1:0-446 GCF_001447785.1 Gekko japonicus
AGTCTGCCTACAGTCAAGGCCATGACACCGATGATGTCATAACTCTGGCTCCCCTCATCACATGAGTGCAGAGATCCACAATATGGAAACAGTGAAAACCATTGAGTTAGAGGCTCTCAAGCAGCTAGATTGCCAGTGGAGACTTTGGACAGTCAATGTCAGCCAGGGAAGACAATTCTATACTAGATGATCAAAGTCTACCTCAGTAAAAGGCAATTTCATATGTCCAATTCATGTAGCTTTGAAACAATAGTTTAGTTCTGGTCTCTAGAATGGAAAATAAAAACCAAGAACAGAAGGATGCAATAAGAACCAAGAACGCAACTACTTCAAAATTATCTAAACAGAAAACAATGCATACCTGAAGGACTACCCTTCCATACAAGCCACTTACCTAGATTGCCTTTTGCCACCAAGTTACATTTATGATGGCAAGAAAGGAAACA
>NW_015260163.1:0-446 GCF_001447785.1 Gekko japonicus
TAAGACAGGTAGACAAGTAAGCAGATCAGGTTTTTTATAGCAGAACGTCAGGCAGGCTGCATTGCACCAAACACTGGAGTATGAAGGAGAGAAAAGTCCCCTCTCTCACCATTCATATTGTTATGCCTGCTCATCTCTGCATCAAAAATGATGAAACACAACCCTGAATACGCGGGAAGATGTTTTTCACTGCTGTTACAAATGCAACCAGACACTTGCAGGAATACAGAGTAAGGATGGAAGTGGCATTGGCATACAGAGAGGAGAACAAGTTACATTAAGGCTTTGCACATAAGAATCCACCCTGCGGTTTGGCCTGTCCTTAAATAACAAGAAAGGAAGGATCTGCTGGGGGGGGGGGGTCATCAGTGTCCCCTGGGGCTATATACTGTCACTAATGGAGGCCAAACATCCCAATGCTGGATGCAAAAATTGCTTGCATTTTT
>NW_015260164.1:0-446 GCF_001447785.1 Gekko japonicus
TTTAGCCTTCTGCGCTTCTGCAATATATGACTTCTCTGTCATTTAGATTGTATTGTTGCTTTATTGCACTGGGATGGGGTTTTGGGGGGTGGGGAGTGTACATTGCCTTTCTATGAAAATTTCTGTGGAAAGGTGGCTGATAATTTCTAACACATAGATAAATAAATTCCTCCCACTGGTAGTTGAGAAGAGAACTGGGAAAGGTCACGCGTCATCCTTAGCAGCAGCAGCAGCAACTTCCTCCTTAGACAGAGCTGTGGGTTGAGACTGGTAACCACAGGAACTTACAAAACAATACGCGTGATGAAATAATTGTAGGTGGTTGGCTCTTTTGCATTTCCTGTTCATTCTCCTTACTGAACAGATGCCTATTCCTCCCTGAACGTAGAGTAAAACTATGTAAAATATGTTGAAAATGCTTTGAAGTTAGGAGTAAAATATAATGT
>NW_015260165.1:0-446 GCF_001447785.1 Gekko japonicus
CAAGGGAACCTTTACCGTTACCTTTACTGTGGTCTAACCATAGAGTTTTAACCAAATGCCAGTGTCCCTGACATCCCCCCCACCAATGCACTGATATCACTTTCAAGTACCCCGAGAGTGATGTCAGTGCTTTGGGATGCTGCCAACGCTCTCCCCCCCCCAGTTCCTACCATTTCCTCACCCACCAGCCAGCTGAAGAACTGCAGGAAGGACCCGTTGACTGTGGATCCCCCACCTCTAGCATGGATTTGCCAAACCTAGAAGGAAGTACTGCCCTATGCAGAATTAGAAGTCTTGAGACAGGAGGGAGGATTACGGTAGGGAAGAGATTGGGCTCCACCAGTCAGAGTAAATTCTCAGTCTTGTTTTAAATTGTATCAGGTGCTGTAATAGTTGTGAAATATGTTGCTGGGATAGAACCTAAATGGAAAATAAAAAGGATTAGA
>NW_015260166.1:0-446 GCF_001447785.1 Gekko japonicus
AGCTATGAAGCTGTTTCCACGCACCAGTAGTCTAGGTAGTGATGGATAGGACAATGAAAGGTGTACACCACCCTCTCGTTCCAGCACTTTTGTGAGCCTTTTAAAGCCTAGCAAGAAAGAAGAAATTAAAAAGCTCCATTGGACCCTGTGGGGGATTCTCTACTCCACACCAGGGAAGCACTCGTGAGAGGAAGCAATATCCCAGAGCCCCTTGAGGGAGCTTTTCACGGCACTTCTGTAAAGGGACGGGGGCTGTAGTAATGTTTAGGCAGTTCACTGCATTATTCATTGGATATCTGATACCACTTGGAGTGTGTTGCTCTTAACCTTGCAATCCACATTAGTTACATTGTATGTTGTTTGTATTATGTTGTTCTTATTTGCATTATTTTCAACTATGCAGTCTATCTTCAGTTTCAATGAGAAAGGCAGACTATAAATGAAGT
>NW_015260167.1:0-446 GCF_001447785.1 Gekko japonicus
GCAGCTCTAGTGAGAAATCGCCCTTTGATGCTCAAAAACATGCCTGTCTGTCAACCTGTCATACCTGGAGAAGACTCAGTTGATGATATCTGAGTGTCAGACAGTGAGGCAGCTGATGAGGCAGTGACACTTCTTGTGGTAGATTTAGATCTCAGACTTGTGGGCTGGAGAGTTGTCCGTGCGACTGAAGACTGAGCAGCAGATTGAACAGTCCCACGGGTTGTCGTTAAAGACTTGGTGCTTTCAGATTGTGAAGTTATTCTAGCAGTAGACCGTGAAACCACATCCGTTGCAGTTATGGGAGACTTTGTAGATCCGGACTGGGAAGCAGTCGTCGTTCGAGTAGTTGACTGAAGAGTGTCAGTCGTTGCTTGGCTTTTTCTTGTTGTGGAAGAACGGGTGGTCTGAGACTGGGAAGCGTTCACTGTGATGTGGGAAGATGTTGC
>NW_015260168.1:0-446 GCF_001447785.1 Gekko japonicus
GTAGATTTTATGTTCTAAGCAAAGCACGTGATGCCTGAATTTTAAACTCCCTTGCATCAAGTTTGGATAATTTTGCACAGTCCTTAGAATGCCCAGTGAAACTTTGTGGTCATCTTAAAATCATCCTTGGGATGGATCAAGCTAATTCTCCTAAGGACTTTTTAAAAAATGACTTTTTTAAAAAAACCTCAGATTTTTGTGCTGTAAATAAAAAAAATAAACAGGAGTCTTTGACATCTTTAAGATTTAGCATAGGCTTTTGAAAACTAGAGCAAATTTGATTACAAAAAAAGTAAAACTTGAACCAACTTTAATGGAGTGGTCAGCTGATTAGACAACAGCTATTCCATTTTTAAGCTAGACATATACTAAACCCATTGCAATATATATTGCATGATGTGTGCATATCATTAACATATTTTGGTTATTTGTGCCTTGCCATGAAA
>NW_015260169.1:0-446 GCF_001447785.1 Gekko japonicus
TTTTGCCATTTTTTTATTTGGCTTTCTGGAATTCCAATAGGTAGCGTTCTAAACAAATATAAATATTTGGGTAAAATGAAGGAGCGCAGAATTTTAATTCTCTCCAGCCACGAAAAGTTATTCGAATTCCATTTCGTCAAAAGTTCCATATTTTCTGCATGAAGTTTGGAGTGATTTTTCGTTATTAGTTTCGAGATGTCCTTTGGTAAGTTGATGCCCAAATAACGCAAGCAGTCAGAAGTCCAACGGAAAGGGTAAACCTTCTTTAGTTGTAGTTCTAGATCAGGTGATATAGATAATGGATACATCTCGGTTTTACTATAATTAACTCTTAAGCCGGATACCATTGCAAAGTTGTCAAGCGACAAGGTAACAGGAGGTAACGAGGTGATCGCTTTGGATATATAGAGGATAACATCATCCGCAAAGAGGCTTACTTTGTATTC
>NW_015260170.1:0-446 GCF_001447785.1 Gekko japonicus
TCGAATGTATAAATAAATAAATAAATAACCAATCAGTTCTTCTGGAGGTCTAACAACATGGCATAGAAGTTTACTGCCTCTGAAAGCGGAAGTTCCCTTTGGTCATCAGGTTCCCTTTAGTCACTATGGCTAGTAGCCATTGATAGATCTATTATTCATGAAATTGTCTAATCTCCTTTTAAAGCATCATCATGGCAGTTCATAGCTACCATTGGGTCTACAGTTGAATTCTGTAAATTAGATTATGGATGATTGAGTACATCTGAGCTATGTTCTTCTAAAAGCTTCCCCTTCCCCCAATAAATACAGTTATTACTGTCTTTGTGTAGTACACAGGTGTCAAACGCATTTGTTACAAGGGCCGGATCTGACATAAATGTCACCTTGTTGGGCGAGCTGTGTGTGCCATAAAATGTAACGCCAGCTACCAGAGATATAAACTTTAT
>NW_015260171.1:0-446 GCF_001447785.1 Gekko japonicus
TGCCACGTGACTCTTCCTTATTTTGGTTGCAGCAGACTGATAGCAGTGCTACCCTAAGAAGAGTGGCACCTTTCTAAGTCCATTGAAGACAAGGATGGCACTGTAACATGGTTGGCTCCCCCAGTGCTGTCCAAAATGTCCCCAGAAATACTGCTCTTGGGAGACAGCCCCCCCAAATCATGAGGGGAGAGTCAGAAGTCTGCAACGGGGAGGCGTGAATTGGAGAAAACTGTCCTCCCTTCCATTTGTGGACATTTTCTACAGGCAAATTGTGGCTTACGGGGCCATTCCTAACACTTCACAGAGTGAGGCCTTTCAAGCAAACAGACTCCTGCTGCTTGAGATGATGAAGGGGCCTGAGGTACCAATAAAAGGCAGCAAATGGCAAATTACTTACATTATGATTATATATATATATGTCTTTTTGTAGAAAAAGAGCTGCCGGA
>NW_015260172.1:0-446 GCF_001447785.1 Gekko japonicus
CCTTCTCCTTCTTTTCCTCCTCCTCCTCCAAAGAAAAAACAATCTGCCCTTGGCTTTGCTGTGCTTCATTGAAGTAGGAGGTGCTTCACAAGAGGGTGGGAGGTGTCATCTTTGTGTCTACAGGGAACACCTGCTCAGAAACATCTGCCTCCATCATAGGAATACCCATGGCTTGGAATCTCTTAACAATCTGTGGAACCTTCCAGTATTTCATGATTGAACCCAGTCCCCAAGGCAGCCATTTTATTGTGGCAACCACTTTCTGTTCCCAAAATTCCAAAAAATACCCACAGGTTCAGTAAGGTTGGGGAATCCTGGAATAAATCAAAACAAGATAAAGAAAATTGGTGTGAAGTTAGGACACATATAAGAACATTCTTTATACCACTGGTTCATCAAGCTCAGTATTGTCTATTCTTGACTGGCAGCTGCTGTCCAAGGTCTCC
>NW_015260173.1:0-446 GCF_001447785.1 Gekko japonicus
TGCTTCCTCCCTGGCTGTCCCTGCAGAGCTCCGACAGCTCGCGCGCCACGGGCGACGTCTGTTGCTTCTGGCTAGAAATGCTTGGTCAGTGTGAGGGAGGCAAGGGCAGCGACGGTGCCTGGAGGGAGGCAACTACTGCTGCTTTTGTCGTTGCCGGAGAGGATGCTGCAGCGCCGCCCGCCGACCCGTCTTATCTCTGGTGGCGGCGAGTGGCGAATGCTCCGCGCCCGTATTTTGGCGACATGCCAGGGCGGTGGTCTTGAATAGGCAAACAAAAGGGGGGGGAGCCAGGAGGATGGGAAGGATGCCACCTACCCCTGTATGCCCTGGAGGGAACCTTCTGGTTCGGAAAGGAAGGATGCCTCCCTTCTCTACCTTTTCAAAAATTCCTGCAGCATCCAGAGCGCCGTTTGGTGGCGCCATGTGTTAAATTAGTAAAGGCAGAA
>NW_015260174.1:0-446 GCF_001447785.1 Gekko japonicus
CCTTCGGATCCAGACCACAAAGGGCCACAAGGAGAACGCTGATGCTCGTTGGAAGCATGAGCAGAGAGCCCCACATGACTCATGCAGCCCTGGTTGGGATCCCATCACAAAGAGCTTCTTGGAAGGAGAAGCAAGCGAGATTTTGGCATCTCATCCAAAGGACTTGGAAAGCTGAGCGTGGCTTCACTCACAAAGCGGCAGTCGAGCCAGAGCACAGGTTTTCAATGAAGCCCGTTTCCAGGAACAGGCCTACAGGTATCCTTCGGCTTCTTCTAGGTAGCAGGGTGCTAGGAACGGCTGGAGATTCTTCCAGAGAGGCCGTAACTCACTGGTGGAGCGTGCCTTTTGCGTGCAGGAAGCCCCAAGCTGAAAGGAAGTCTTGTCTGAGGAGATAGATCAAGATGGGTAGCCGTGGTCGTCGGTCTGTAGCAGCAGAAAAGAGCAAG
>NW_015260175.1:0-446 GCF_001447785.1 Gekko japonicus
GGTTGCACTTCCTGTCAAAAGCAGCAGGGGTAAAGGTGAAGGAAACCCCTCCTACCACAATCTCATGTTCTGCAAAATGGTTTTGAAGATGAGTCCAATTACACATCTTGTGTAATGAGGCCGTAACATTGTCATGCTAAGCAGAATTCCCCTTCTAAACCTCTTGACTTCAAAGAATGTAAAAGGATGTGGAGCTCTGCTTTAAATCCCACCGTAAATTACACCTCATGGATTCTAATCAAATATCCCCAACATCAAATGATGCAGTTTGAACCTAAGGCTCCTGGGAACCATGTAGATTGCAAGCTACCTCTTTGGGCAGAGCTCAGTAAAATTTCTGAATCTTGACAGGGGAAAAACAAAACAAAAACAAAAACCCTGTGTAATCTCTGAGTTTGCCTGTTCAGTCAGGGAAGAACTTGGACTTGGATCTTTGGGGTGGCAGA